>NW_005178999.1:119468-229057 GCF_000350225.1 Chondrus crispus
CTCAGGCGTCCCTACAGAAAGCTTCGGTCTCGGCTTGGGTCATGAAACCATTAGTTACAACGATGGGCATGAGAGAGGGTTCACGCAACGAAATTGAAGTTGCAAAGGCTCTGCCTGCCTTCTTCAAAAATCAGAAAGGGGCTTACATGAAACATTTATTTTGTGCATCATATTCATTTGATGAAAGTACTCGCTTTAAAGTCCTGCATGTGCGCAGCACAGGCCTGCTTGAGAGCAAAAGCTGCCGATTGCTTGCTGATAGCCCTGATGCTATCGCAGCCGCTTCGAATGAGGAAGGAATGATCCAGGTGTTTGCCGTAGAAATCAAGACCATAACTGCACTGTGTCGTGCACTACAGCCACGTGTGGCGGCTGTAGGCAGAGCGACGCGCGTTCGTACGCGCAAGGAAATTCGGGAGACCACCCGGTGGATGACCGGAACCGGGATCCGGGCGCGGCTTGCGCGGTAGAAAGGTAGAACTAGAGTCAGCAATAAAGAGGAAGAATTAAAGGAAAAACAGGACGAACAGAGCGAACAGCACAGTAGTTAACGTGGCGCTCGCGCGGTAGGGTCGACGCGCGCGGGGAAGGCAGTTGGGATTCCAGGGGTGTAGATGGCTCGGTCGGTCTGGGCGAGCCAGTACCGAGTCGAGGCTACAACCTCGAATCCAGAAACCATGGTAAAAGACCCGAAGCTTCGTGCCTCTTTACTTTGATTATCGGGTTGACTATATAGTCCCCCGTCGCCGTAACGGCGAAGCTAAATTATACTGTAAATTAGAATAACTAGGAAATAACGGGTGTAGCCCCGAGGCGACCAAGTACAGCCCCCATAGGCCCTATGGGTTGCGGAGGGATTACACATGTCCACGGGGAGGTCCGGTAGAGCGGCAGGGAAGTCCACGTGTACCCGTGGTACACGTGGTGCCGGCGAGCGCGATTTTGGCGAGATTAGGACAGCTGTCCCGGTACCGAGTACAGTGCACTACAGATCCCCCTTCTTAGAGAAACACGCGTCCCCGTGTGTATGTAGAGTAGAAATAACCGGCAATTGAGCCGACAGCGCTAAGGCCACCCAGAGAGAGGGAGCGGGAGGTTGCATGCGGCGGAGGTGATCAGCGAGCGACGAGAAACTGAATGCGCAGTCAGTTTGCCCTGCTTTTCTTCCTTTTCTTTCTGTTTCCTTTGGCAAGCTTGAAGTCCACTCTGGTGCCGGTTGTGAATGCCCGATCGTTCCCGAGTTCCAGTTCTCCCCTTTTTCCGAGCTCCTTCCTGTCGCTTGTGAGCTGCCGCTTTCCCCCTTACGCCGCTGCAGCGGGCGGTTACGACGCGCGTTCTATAAGCGGGGACACACTGTCTTCGGTTGGCACGACGAATGATGGAACGGTTTCATAATCCGTACGGAGAACCCGAGAATACGGGCGCCAGCTGGGGCGAGTGGCAGGCACCGCGTGAGTTGCGAGGCAAGACGCCGGCGGATGACACGCTATTGTTCGAGTGGGCGCCGTTTCTGAGCGCCAAGGGTCTACGGGAGAGCCATCTAATTCGTCCTTACGCGGACGTCACCGGGGCTCTCCCCGGGGGTCTCAGCTTACGAGCTGTTTGGTCGCGTGACTTTTCCTTCCGCCTCGTTGTGGAGGATGAGCGCGTATGGTCGAGGTATCGCCGCGATGGGCGTGGACGACGCGAGAAGTATGTAGCTGCCCTCGTGCGCCTGCTTGCACGGACGCCGTGTAACCGCCCTATCCCGATCGAGTGGGATTTCGACACATGGGCGTTTCGTACGGAAGGAGACCGTGGATATGTCGCCAATCTGCGGCGTATCTTGGACACCTTGCCGGAACGCGTCGAGGAGCTGGCGGTGGGGTATTTGGCTTGGGACAAGCCTATTCTTCCTCTCCGTTTTGAGGAGTATGTCTAACGGGAAAGTAACCCGGGTTATTACGACAAGCTCAAGTTTGAGCGTCGGATGCGGAACGCTCTCGGGATCTTTGTAGCCTACGAATGGATCGAGGCTACGACCTTTAAGCTACACTCTCGGTATGAGCGATACCCACAAATCCCGTACTGGTTCTTGTGGCATAATTGCCGACGACTACTGTATACATTAGATTTGCAATTAGATCTAGATCTCGCTGTAAGGTACGAACCTTACAGCGGGCGCGCGCACATATCTTACAGCGCGTGGCCCAGCACACGTGTACGACACGTGTGCTGTCAGCCCAATGGCTGACAGTATTACAGTGCGGGACAACCCGCACTGGTACAGTAGCACGATACTGTACTATAGGATGATAACTTCGATTTGTATGTTAAATAGGAGGAAGGGCGCCGGCGGGGAGAGGACCAAGGTAGCTTGGTCACGACCGACGACCGCGGTGAAACCCTCCAGCTTACTCTAACTAGCCCGACACCTTCGTGCGCCTTTTAGTTTGGGACCGGCACGGGTCGGGTTGCGCGACACGCGAGCGAGCCGGGATCCGCCTCCGCCCGTCAGCGCTGGTACGTCACCCAGCGCTGGTCCGGGGCGTCGAGGCGTCGATCCGCTCGTGCGTGCGCGCGACCTACCCCGACCCGCTCTACGACACTGCTACCGGGCCCGTGCCCGGTTCTGTGAGCAGGAGGAGTCCCCCGTCTTCCGCCGATCAAGGGTCACCGTCGGACTGTCAGCAACACCCCTCCGCCGTGGGGGGTGTTTATGCTACAGTTCTCCCAGTACGAGGTTCCCGCGGACTTCCTCGCCGAGATTCCACCTTGTTTGGTGTATTTCGGCTTGAGCCTCAACGACTCGCCGCGTTCGCCTCGCTGGATGATTTTCCTTAGCGAGTGGATCGCAATAGTTGCGAAACGGTTCATATGGTCGTCCTTGGACGGGCGACTATATGTGTTGCCGACCATGATAATCAAATGGCTACGCAAGTTAAACTTGGATGAGGTTTTAGGCGGACCTTCGGTGTCCTCTCAGCTGACGACGCTGTTGGGGGTCCACGACTTTGTGGATTGGCCGCGCGTGCCGTATGGTCAGGGGCATCATTATGACGGTACGGATCGGGCAAATGTTTCGCCAGGGAGACGTGAGGATGCGGGAGGGCCGGTATCCGGTAATTGGATTAGATTTGACCCAACCACGTTTACCAGTCTGCAACCAGAGCTCATGAAAGAGCGTACAGAACCCGTGGTGCTGGCGACAGGGGCGTTGCATGTGAGTGACGCTGGTGGTAACCCTGCAGAGGGCCGGGGAGCGACGGAACCGGCAGGACTAACTCACCCCGAGTCCGCGACGCAGGGAGGTGTGGTGTCGGCACGGCGGAGGTTATTTGCCGATTTGGGCGTCTCAGAGGACGAATTACTACAGCTAGTTGGCAACGCCGACTTTGCGGCGGGCGTTAAACGCTTGAAGACAGCGGCGAGGGCGGCTATGTCTGAGCCGTTGACGGATACCCCTATGGTGTTGGGGGACTCGGCGGCGGTCGCGGCAGAGGGGGACTCCGATGTGGACTCTGTTCCCTCTGACGCTCCGGTCGCTCCGGTAGCCGGGGTGGAAGACGACCTTGCCGATTATGAGGAATCGAATTAAATCACGGGTGTGCATCCTCGTTCAGGGGCACCCCGAGCCGACGCGTAAGGCGCCTGTTGACCAAGGGAAGAGGTGGTACGGTAGACAGTAAACGAGTCCTCTTCTTCATATCGATCGCCTTACACCGGCGACTTTGGTCGAGCGGGGCCGCGCGCGGAGGTCACTTGCGCGGAGCGGTAAGGTACTTCCCTGGTGATGACCTCCGGTGACGGCGGGGTCGCGGGTCCAACACGGGTTAGCGACGGCGGCATTCGCGGCGAAGCGAGAACACGGGTATGACAGGTCATGGCCGAGGACGACACGGAGCGGCACCCGGAGGCTGCTTGCCGGAGGTGGCCGAGCTCGTGGCGGTAAGTAGATAAGGGCTAACGTAGGCCGCAAAGGGACCCTCTCCTCATGTCAGTCGATTGACCCGGGCGCCTTCTGTCGCACGCGCGCTCCGCGTAGAGCTTTGGCGGGTGGCCAAGCCCCTTCCGAGTAACGCACTTGGCGGACGATGACAGGGGGACGAGGTAGGGCGCAGTCCAGTGACCAGAGACCCATTTCTCGAATTAATCGCCTCACCTAGGCGTTGGGTGAGAGCGCCGCACGGCGCGCTGTGGTCCCTTGGGCGGCGCGGCGCGACGGTACTGCCGACGTTGGTCGTGACGGACGGGGCCGACCAGAAGGTCACCCCGGCGGCGGCGTGTCGCCGCACGGCGGGTCGCCGTCGGGGCTTCCCAAGGATATGGACAGGGCCGGGGACCAAGGTCTTCTAGTCCTCCCGGTTCCCTACTTGCATCACGACCCGCTTCTGGCGTACACCCTCTCCGGTTGGAGCTGCGAACCGGAGGGGGATCGGCGCGCGAGAAAGCAGTGGACAGCTCACGGGGTCGTACAGCCTTGTGCTGCGAGAACGGGACGCTGTGCTGACCGACGGGGGTTTTCTGACACGGTGGGGGTGTTACCCCCAGCACAGCTGTGCTGTGCCTAGGCATTACGCGCAACTGAGACTCAACCTTGGGGCGCTCCACTGAGAGCAGTTGAAAAAAGAGAGTTGTTACAGGAAGCGGTAGGCTACAATTTTCTTGTAAAGAGCAGAGTCATGAAAATGGTTGGTGAAGATTTCTGGAACCAAATCATAGAAATAGGCGTAGATCGGGTGTGTCTGAGAAATAGACACCAATACACTAAAATCACCAACTCCATACTGTTAAGTATTTCTATACAGTACATCAGTTGACAAATATACACGATCTGCATTTTGCATAGGTTGCTCTACTGTAACAGCTCTCCATGATGAGAGGTCCTGAAAACAACGAAAAATCACGGGCTGCAAAATTTGACTTAATGGACAGCATATGGCGACCAGTTGAACGTTCTGGATCTCAATGGCTGTCAAATGGCAACCCAGGCCATACTTCGTCCGCCATACAGTGGGACCCCCCTTCCATACATATCACGAACTTCCCACCATTGGGTCGCCAATCAACCGCAGGGTCGCCATTGAGCCGCCAACCGTTCGCCAGAAATCCGCCTTGATTTCTACTAGGGACCGAACACGAATTGAACTTCAATTGGGGTTGAACCCCATCATTACGCCAGGATTTACCATGCCGCCGGAATCCAGCACTACGGACAACAGCTTCTACCACAAAGCATTCGAAAGCTGTCGCCGAATGATCAACGCTAGTATCGAAACTGAAATAAGCGACTTACTCCCCGCTACCTTGTACAGCGAAACCCCAGCCAATATTGTTACGTACTTAAAATATCTCCTTCAAGTCTCATCCCTTTCGCAACACGCAACCCTAGAAAAGGATGCTCGCTAAATCAAGCCTATTGGAGACCTATCAATCAAAGACTACGTTCAAAAGCATCGCGCGCATAGAGCAAGAATGATTGCCGCAGAATACCCCCACATTCAGCATGAATCGACTACTGTCAAATTCATGGCCGAAGGCTTGCGCGACAACCCCTCATTTTCCGATATG
Source organism: Chondrus crispus (assembly GCF_000350225.1). Taxonomy (NCBI): domain Eukaryota; phylum Rhodophyta; class Florideophyceae; order Gigartinales; family Gigartinaceae; genus Chondrus; species Chondrus crispus. The sequence goes on from NW_005178999.1 coordinate 125,019, forward strand.
ATACGTACTTTCAAAGCTGCTGGCTTTTTCGTTTCAATCTCAGCCCTTCATGACCGCCTCCTCGACGTCGAAGACGAAAACGACAAAACATACCTTATCCCACAACCTACCCCAATCCGACCGAACTATCACGGACTTGCCGAGAGGGGCCGCGGAGGAAGACCTGGATATCGCCGAGGACGTGGTCGCGGCCGCGGGAGGTATGGGCAACCCTGGCAACCATACCGTCACGGACTCGCTAACCAGCTGAACCAAATTGCGCAAGTCGGCTAACTGCTCGCAGCATTCAATATTGTAGCATAAACACCCCCAGCGATAGGGGTGTATGCGCAGTTCGACCGAGACCCCGTCCGATCGGGAAGACGGGGGTGAAGCAGGACACCAGCTAACGGCACCGGGCAGCGGGCCCGGGTAGCGTGGTAGAGCGGGAACGGGGAGGACGCCGGTACGCGCGAGCGGTTCGACGCCTCGACGCCCCGGCGCGGTACTGGGTAACGATCCAGTACCGACGGGCGGAGGCGGAGCCGACTCGTGGGCGTACCGCGCGCGTCCTCAACCCGCGCTCGGTGCCGCTCTAAGGTAGTTAGCGAGCGCTACCTTAGAATAAGCGGGAAGTCGGACCTTGACGGCCGGTGGGTGACAAGTCCGTGCTTGTCCTCCTCTCCCGCCGCCGGTCCGCTCCATATTTAATGTACATAATAACCTATCATAATAGTACAGTACCGATGTACTGTAGCGACGTACTGTAGCGGTCGGTCGACACTGTAATACTGTCAGCCATCGGGGCTGACAGTACACGTGTGTGTGCGCGCTCTTCGGTCCCGCGCGTACACGTGTCCACGTGCGCCCCCTGTACTCGGGGTTACACGTGGTGGTACTGTAGAGCATCGAGCTCTACAGTAACCGATCCGATTCTGAGTTGATCTAATCTAAAATAAAGCCCCAGGGGGGGGTTATACTACACGGCCCCCCCCTTAAGCGGGGACGTCCGCGTCCACGGGTGCTTGTAGAGAGGGGACAACATGTCCCGCCACGCCGTCTATACGGTCGATTCCGCTCTCCCTGTCGACTCTGCTCCCTGCTCGCTACCCTCCGTGTTCCGTCTCGCACCTCCCTACGCGCGCGCAGGTCATTCCTCCTGCCCTTCTGGGGACGACGAATTCGTCGTCACTCCGTCACCCCTGCCCCCTTTCCGGCGCGCGATCCTGCGTGTGCCCTCCGGGCTGGTTCTCGTCATCACCCTACTACCCCCGTCGTGGGAGTCCGTCCTCGTTCATCCGGCCTCAGCTCGGTCGGCTCCCTCTCCCGTCCTTCCTCACGGGCTCGTCAACTCTGTCGGTCGCGTACTCGGCTCGCGCGTCCCGTGTCTCCCTATGTCGTCCCTCATCCCTTCTCGGGGCGGTCCCTCGCTCCCTCTGCCCCCGCCTGGCAGTGGATCGGACACGCCGGTTGTCTGCCCCTTGACCACTGAGGACCCCACCTCCGTCGAGGAGGGAGGTGCATCCGGGCTACCTTCCGCCGGTGCCGATGCGTCGGCTCCCTCGCCATGGTGGCCTCGACGTCCTTTCCGGAAGTCCCGGGGGGGTCACGCCTCTACCGTGTCCGACGAGTTATGCCCCCGGCCTTCCATCCTCCCGCCGCCAGATGCTCGTCCGGTGACTGGGGCCTCGGTGCCGCTTCGACCTGAATGTGTTGACGACGCGGTCGGCCCATCCGGTGGAGATCTAGTGACGGGGCCCCGCGGTGGCCCGTACCACCCCGGGGAGGGCTCGCAGGGGGCCTTTGGCAGCTGCCGGCATCCCGGTGCGCCGCGCGCTGCCCCCCGCCTCGACGAGGGCGGAGAGAGGGAGGGGTCCAACACCTCCACGAGGTGGCTGGGGGTGCCCTTGGAGCGGTCAATCCCGCTACCGCTCGGTCGCTTGACATACGCGTGGCGACGCCATGCGCGGGCGAGCGTCACCGTGGGCGAGCTGCTGTCACGGGAGTCCCTACGTCCTGACCTTCTACGAATTCGGTCCATATACGAAGGAGGGCTGACCGAAGAGGCCTCCTTGGCGCTGGGTCGCCTCCTCGCCGAGGGCGGTGGCGCTCCTTACCAACTACCCGACGAGATTCCTAGTGATAGGACTTTCGCTTTTTGCGTGGAAGAGGTCGAGTATGTCGACCAGATGTCGGCGTACCTCTTCCACTGGGGCCCCCGTGGTCCCCCTCGCTTCATTCTCCCGGAGGTCACCGGGCTCTACGTCGGCCCCCGTCCGCGCACTTGCTCTAAGGCGCGAGCGGCCCTCCAGAAGTCCGCATGTTCCCTCATGCGGATTCACCACATTGCCCTGGCGCCCAACGATTGGGCGACTTACCGGCACCGCGGGGAAGAGGACGGGCGCGTGTTCCCGTCCGCCGCGTTCTCCCCGGGCTTGTCGAGAAGCGATTTCCCTGAGCTTCCGCCGGTCGTAGGGGAGTCGCTCCCCTCGTTGGGAGTTCACCGGTTACTCCCCTACGTCTTGAAGCACTTCGGCTTCGCCTGCAGTGACCCGAAGCACCCGGTTTTCGATTACCTCGCGTACAACGTAGAGCGAGAATGGGCGTGGTGTCTCGGTAACGCCTTCATGAATGAGGTCTCTCTCCACGGGCGTGCTTTCGTGCAACCCGTGGGGGTACTCTCCTTCCTTGGGCGAGTGGCGCTATCCCTTCCGGACGTTGCCATGCATCCTCTCGAGCGTGGCTCACCGTGTGTGGCCTGGTCGTACTCCTCGGTACTAGACCTGATGCACCGCGCCGGTGCGGTGCCCGAACGTAATCGTCGTCCTTGGACGGACTACACGACAGGAACTCGGAGCCTCTTTCTCGCGTATGACCATCGGAGCGACTCCTTCGTGGCCCGTCCAAGCGTCCCCACCGCCGTCCCGTCCCGAGGCAAGGGAGGCGTCGGGTCTACGGCGCGCGAGGCGCGTCGGAAGCGGTATCGTGACCTGGACGGCGAGCTTCCTGCAGTCGCGTTGGCCAGGGTGAGCGTGCCGTCGGGGCTTCCCCAGGCGGGTCACGATACTGCGTCGGGGTCTCCGTTGCCCCCTCTGCCTTCTCTTGGCTCCGTCGGTTGCCTCGGTGCCCAACGGAACACAGCGTTGACCCTTGACCTAGCTCGCGACGAGCTCACCGCAATCCCCAGGTTGTCTCGCGCCCTGGGGAGTCTGGTCGATAGGGCTTGGACTGTAGAGGGACTACTCCGTACCCTCACAAGCTGGTATGTCGAACGTAGCAGAGAAGCGCGCCGTCTCGGGGCGGAACGACAGGCGTTTGCCGCAGAGCGTGACTCCCTCGCGGAGCAGCTCCGCGGCTCTCACGATGAGCTGAAGGTTCTACGAGAGTCGTCTTCCCTACAGGCGAGTGGCCTCCGGCGCGCGGCGGCCGATCGCGATAGATACCGCGGCGAGCGAGACGCCCTCAGGGCCGAACGTGTCGCCCCGTCGGCCGTGAGCCTTCCTGGCCCTGTGCCACGCCAGGGTATTCGAGACCCTTACCAGAGTCGCGAGCTCGGCTCTTCGATGGCCGACGAACCCGCGACTTCGGTCAACCCAGCTCGCGGGTGGACAACGCATGGCGTAGTCGCCCTTCCACCGCTTCACGAGACGGAGGCGGGTGTACCGTCGCACCCTAGCTACTGCCCCTCGAGCGGGCGAGCTTCCGCGCCGCCGGCGTTCCCCGACGGGACGGAGCGCTGATCGGTCGAGTCTATCGGCGCTCCCTGCGCGTCCTTTGTTATCCCCCTTTTCTCCGTCAAGCCTTTAAGGCATTTCCTGGTCCCCTTTTCCCGACATTCGGTAGTCGCCGTTTTCCTCCTTCGCCCTTACCGGAGCGGTGTGCCGAAGAGTGGTCGGACTCTCCGCCCTCGTAACGAGGGCGGCCATACGCGCCCGCATGTACAAGGTGGCGCGTCGACGCGCGGAACCGGCTCCCTGACCCACAGTATCTCGCTCGTACCGGAGGCCTTTGAATAAGGGAGTCGCACGGCTCCGCACTTTTGTTTCCTTTCTCGTTAATCCTCGTTAACTAACCTCGGACGGGGTCTCTCCTCGTCGAGACAGGGGAGGTTGCGCCTAGCGACGTCGCTCCTACTCACCCCTCGATTCCGAGGGGAGGGGGGAGTAGAGAAGCTTGTCACGTTAGTCGCCTCGGGGTTCGCGGTCTCTCGCGCCCTTCGATGGGGGTGGTTTCTGCCGGACCCCCCCCCATCCCGTGGCGTCCGGGTCATGCCGAACCCGCGTCACCGGGTCGCCCGTACCGGGGTCCCTTTCGGTTCCCATTCGGGGCGGGTTCGCGCACCTTCTGACGCCGTCTCGGGGCGTCTGGTGCCCCGCGGTCCCTCTTCGTGCTCGCTGGCAGGGGCCTTCCTCCTTGCTCGTCCGAAGTCGTTGACACTATTCGTTAGTATGATCATTCGCTCGTACCATCCGTTCCGGACGGGGTCGTACTATCCTTTCGCGGAATGCGTGGAGTTTGGGGTATGGTCGCTCACGAGAGCGGCCATGTCCCCTCCTCGATGCTTCTCCTGACGGATCCGTGACGCCGTCTGTGTGGAGCGTGGCGGCGGCGCGGTCCCGACTTCGGGGCGTCGGCGTTCCACGCTCTCGCGCTACCTCGGTCCCCGGCAGTCGGTCGTTCCGGTTCGTCCTTGCCGGGGCGACCTGTTCTCCGTATTCGACGGGGGTCGGCGCGGCGCACGTATAGCGCAATAGACGGGTCAGTAGCGTCAGTGACCGTGAGTTGGCGTTCTCCGTCGCAGCTCGCAGGCAAGCGCAAGGGTAGCGTGCGCTCGTCGTCTCCTCTACCGTAGCATCCCGGCCCGTCGTCGCTCGCGGTAGCACGGCTCGGACCCGTCGCTCAACCCGTCCGCGGTCGGACGCGTGACGGGGAGACGGGGAGGGCGAGTCGTTCGGTCACCTTCGTGTGCGTGGGTGTCGAAATTGCGGGGCGCCCGCTCGATGCCGCGCCCCTGTCGAGCTCGCTCCTTCCTCCCTTCTGGTGAGGGGGCGAACGTGTGTACCTTCACGCGAGTATTTGTTGTACCGTCGGGCAGCGTCGTCCGGTTTCGCTCTTGCTTGGCACATGGCGCACAGTACCCCTGTGTGCTATGCACGTGCGGGTGTAATTGCCCCTGTTAATTTTCCGTTATTTTTTGGGGGCCGGCGGCGGGGTAATTTAGGGCTGACGCGAGCCGGTGTTGCTGCGTGGCGTGCCGCTCCGGTGTTGCTCGTTCTCATTCCCCGTAATTTCCCTTATTTTGGGGTATGTCCCGGCGGCGCTTTTGAAGTGTCTCGCGCGTTTTCTCGCACACTACCCATGGGTGGTTATGCATATGGATGGGGTCATGATCCGATTGTACGTTTGGTTATCGTGCGGATTGAGGGCTCCACATGAGCCTCCCCCTTCTCGGGTACCCCGACCTTAGAGGAGGGCATTTTGGTCGCTTCCTCCGCCCGCCAAAGGGCTCCCGTGGCTCCGCTAGTGCTCGCCTCTTTCGTCGGTCGTCTCCTCGCCGCGGTTGCCGGACTTAACGGAACGGCTGGCAATCCTGTTCGGGGGCGGTCGACCGACGTTCCCTCTCCGAACGGGGTTTTGCGGTCCTCGTAACGTCGGTCATTACGAGGGCTGAACATTTTTTTTTCAGGCAGTTCGTACTGTCCTGTTCTTATGTCTCGCGTCCCTGACGTCCGAGAGGTCAAGACGACTTGACTTGAACACGTCCCCGGCTGTGATCCTCCGATAGGGTCCGCCGACTTCCTTCACTTCCCCTTTTTGTCTGTTCGTGCAGGCTGGGGTTAATCCGCGAAGGAGCGGTTGAGGGCCCCCCCCTTAAGCGTGAACGTCCGCGTTCACGGTTTGGGTGAGGTCTCTGCCGGTACGTCTCCGGAGGCGTTGGGCGTAACGAGACACCAACTCCTCCGGGACGTGAGTCCGCGCAGTCCAAGTGGGCGCGTCGTAATCCGCCCACTTGATGAGGAACTCCGTAGTTCCGTCTTCCATAACTCGATGTCTCAGTAGCCGTTCGACGGCATACTGCGTTCCCGCGGTGACCTTATCGGCGAGGTCCCGCCGGGTCGTCGTACTTGCTTGTGGCGCGTCTATCGGAGGCGGCGCGTACACGCAGCGGTCGGCGGAAACTCGCTCGGTGACCCCATCACGATCGATCGTGATGGTTCGGCGGTCATTGGCGAGCACGCGGTAGGGTCCGACCGCGGGCGAGGCGAGCTTGTTCGATGTCTTAGCCCCATCGGTGGGGTTGAGATATACGTATTCTCCGGGACGGAGCCGGGAATTAATACGTCGTATGCGTTTATCGAAGTCGCGCTTGTAGCGAGCCTGCGTCCGACGCAGGCTCCCGTAGGCCTTCTGGATAGTCGCATTCAAGGTCTTGAGGAACTCGGCACGTTGGTTCCCCTTATCGGAAGGGGGCGCGTCGCCGTCCGCCCGTCGGAGAGAGAACTCCGGCGGTGGCCTGCTGAGCACGAGCTCAAACGGCGTGGTGCGTGTGGTGCGATGTACGTGGGAGTTGTACGCATACGTAAGCGACCCCACGTACACATCCCAGTCGTCCTGGTGTTCACCCACGTAGTTCCGCAGCATCGAGGCGATTGTTCGGTTATAACGCTCGACTTGCCCGTTCGTCTGGGGATGGTACGCCGAAGTGTACAAATTCGTTATCCCCAGAACGCGGCACGTGCTGTGGAAGAACTTGGCATTAAACTGAGGGCCGTTGTCCGAAAGCAACGTGCGAGGGACGCCATACTTGAACACCCACGAGTCGCAGAACGCAACTGCGACCGTGTGCGCTGTTATCGTGCGGAGCGCAACGACTTGCGTTAGCTTACTGAAGCGGTCCGTAATCACGAGCAGGAACCGTTTTCCTGTCTTCGTCTTGGGGAGCGGCCCCAAGATGTCGATCGCGAGGCTCTCGAGGGGCCTCGTAGCTGGAAACAATCTCAATCTGTTGAGATGTTTCCTCAGCTTCACCCGGTTCATCGCGCAGGTTCGACACCCTCGCACCGTGGCTGCGACGTCTGCAGCCAGGTGGGGCCAGTAGTACTCGCGTCGAAGTGCGTAGTACATACGGTTCTGGCCCGGGTGCCCCGCGATGGCCGGGTTGTGGCACAGGCGAAGGAGCCTGGCGCGGAGCGTCCGAGGTACCACGACCTGGACGATATCAGGGTCGAAGGGGTGTCTCCGCTTGAGCACCCCTTGGTGGTCCTCGAAGAACGCGGAGTCCCGGGACTCTGACTGTCGTGCCAAAACGGTTTGGCAGAAGTCATCCACGCGTTGCTCCTCGGCTATCTCCTCTATCGTAAGAGGGGCCGGAAGGTCGTCCTGCGGTGGGGCGACCGGGGAGTCGAGCGCGCTAGCCTCGGGGTCTTCGGCGCGCTGGATGTCGGTGGCGTCGAACTCGTCGTTCTCCTCCCAAAACGAATTGGGTCCTTGGAGAGCGGGGGCTTCGTCGTCACCTCGCGGTTCGTCGCGCGTCCGTGTGCGCGACCTTGTTCGGGCTTCGGCTTGATTCCGTGTCGTTACGAAGACATGGACGGCCTGATGATCACAGCTCGCGGTACAAGCGTGGTCCGCGAGCTCGTTCGATACGTCTCGAACTGCCGTGCCCCCGTCGAAAGTGGGGATGTCGTCATCCACCTCGACGGTGGAGCGAAGGTCATCGGCGACCTTCGGCGACACGAGGCGTGACAGGGCATCGGGCACCTGGTGCAAGCGCCCGGGGCGGTACTGAATGGTGAAATCGTATTCAGCCAGACGTAGCCGCCACCGGGTGAGTCTTCCGGAACTCTCGGTGAGGGACATGAGCCATCGGAGGGCGTCATGGTCCGTCCGTACGGTGAACTTCGTGCCTTCTACGTACGGCCGTAGTGTGCGGACGGCCCACACTACGGCGAAGCACTCGCGTTCGGTAGCGCTGTAGTTGCGCTCACTATCGGACAGTGAGTACGACCAATACCCCACGGGGCGCCAGTCGTTCGGCTCTTCGTGCTCCTGAAGTAAGGTGCAGCCGAGTTGGTAGGCACTCGCGTCGGTGTCTATCATGTACGGACGACCGTGCCGGGGCAACGCGAGGATCGGCGGAGCGATCATGCACTTCTTAAGGTTCTCGAACGCCTGAAGTTGCAGCTCCGTGGGGTTGTAGAAATCGGGATCCGAATCCTTGCGCGTCATGTCGGTCAGAGGACGCGCAATCTTAGCGAACCCCTTAACGAATCGGCGGTATACGTTACACGCCCCGAGGAACGAGCGCACTTGCGTCAACGTCCTCGTGAACGTGAACGTCTTGAAAGCGTCGGCCGCCGTATCGGCCACGCTCAACTTGCCTGGGGAGATGACGTGCCCCAGGTAGTGCACCTTCGGTCGGAAGAAGCTGCACTTCTTGAGCTTAAGGGAGATACCGGAACTCCGCAGTAAGCTCAAGACGGTATCAAGATGCCTCGCGTGTTCTCCATGCGTACGGGAGAACACGATCACGTCGTCGAGATAGACGAGGCATATTTGCCAGCGGACTCCGGAGAGTATTATATCGAGCGCACGTTGGAAGGTGGCCGGTGCCCCTTTGAGTCCAAACGGCATGCGCAAGTGGCGAAACGTGCCCATGTGCGTCGTAAACGTGGTCTTATCCCGGTCTTCCGGAGAGACCGGGATCTGCCAATAACCGGAATTGCAGTCCAGCGTGGTGAAGACGGCTGCATCTCCTAACGAGTCGATGCAGTCGTCCATCCGTGGCAGCGGGTACGAATCCGCTGCCGTCTTCGCGTTGAGACGCCGGTAGTCCACGCAGAACCGAAGAGAGCCGTCTTTCTTCGGTACGAGCACCACGGGGGACGCCCACTCGGTGCTCGCGGGTTCGATAACCCCTGCGTTCAACATCTTGTTGACCTCCTTCGCGACCATTTCCCGCATGGCCGGGCCCTTCCGATTGGGCATAGAACGAATCGGTTTCGTTCCCGGTTCGACGGGGATGCGGTGCTCCGTGGCTTGGATCGTTCCAAGCGCACCGCTCCACAAACTCGAGTGCTTACGGAGCATCTCGAGCACGTGGCCACGGAGCTTGTCATCATCGATGTATGACAGGTCGATCTCTTTTTCCCAATCCATCGGTGGATTTTCGGGATCCTTTTGCTGGGGGAGTACAGTACCCCTCGCCGTCGGTTGGCCTAAAGGTGACCGTTCGACCGGTTTGACCCCCCTGCCCCCGGTGGTCTCATCGTCGGAGTTGGATCGGCCAACTCCTACCCCACCGACTTGGTCGGTCAAGTCGGTCAGGTGTAGCGCGTGCGCGATCCCCTCGGCGACCTTACGTTCGGGAGTGAGGATCGCGAGGGGGTTGCGCTTCGCGTATCCCACGACGGTGTGCTTCGAAAGCCTTCTTTCTCGTCGTGAGAAATTCGCGACGATGACGTCGAAGGTCTGATTCGGTAGGACCTCCGCGACGCCATTCGTCAGCCTCACTCCATGTCGGTGTTGGAGTGAGGGCTTGGGTTCCAGGAACACGAGGCCCCTCCCCGCGGTTGTCACACGCACGCGGGCTTGTGACATCGCGGGGATGGTAACCCAGCGGGCGATTCGGATCGCTTGCGGGGCCTCCTCGCGTACGTCTGGCCGACCCGTGTGTCGCCCGTGTCGCCTGGTAGGGGGAGTCGACTCCCCCTTTCCGTCAACGATGGCGACGGAACCGCCTTGGCGTAGCTCCATTCGTTGAGCTTCGATGTCGATACATCGCACGTGCGTATCGATGAAGACCGTGCCGAGAAGGACCGGCACGGCGAGCTGGTCCGCGACTACGAACGGAATTCGGAACACCGTGTTCCTCAACCGCACGACCAGGCGGACGACGGCCGAAAGCTTGAGGGGGTTGCTATTCGCGCCTGCCAATCGTGGCAGAGGTGCGTCGTGCACGACGTAACGGGTCCAATCGGGAGGAAGGTCGGCCTTCCTCACCAGATTATACCCGGAGCACGTATCAACAGCGATCGTGCGGGGTTTAAATGCATTTCCCTCTGTGGCTATCGAGCCGAGGACGTTGTAGATCTTCGACGTCAGAAGGCAAATGACGCCGTCGACAACCTTCGGGGCGACCTTATCGGTGAGGTCGTTCCGCCGGGGCCTTCGATTTCGGTGCTGGCCCCGCTTGCGTTTCCTTCTCCCCCTTCCTTGGGGCGTCCGCGGACCGGTGACGCCCCTCGGATTACTCGAGTCCGTACGACACGGACCTTTCTCCGGCGACCTTGGGCTCGCAGGAGTCAGGGGGCGACCGAATCTTTTCGGTCGTCGTTGCCCCTGGCGCCATCGTTACGCCACACCGGGACGTCGGCTGTCCCGGTGTATTGTTCCCCTAACGTCGGGCCTTCGGAGGCCTCGACGTTTGCTCCCTCCTGTATCGGCATTGTAGGGGTTCCCGTGCTCGCCTCCGGTAGCGGGGGATGTATTATCGGACAATACCCCCCGTGTCCTTGGCGAGCACGCGGGGTCGGATCTAGTTCGTGGGGAAAAGACGGCTCACGCGACCGCGTGTACGTAACCGTCTTTACCCTTTTTTCGAACTACCCGTGCTATCGGAGCTAACCTCCTGGCTATCGACGGCCAGGTCCTCTTCCGGTAGCCGGTCGCGTGGGTCGGGACGATTCCCCCACTGCGGCTCGGCGGCCTTGGCGAAGTACTCCGGTACTTCCGGGCCTTGACCTGCGGCGTCCGGTCGTCGCAGGATATGGGGGACGAAGCAAGTCGGCTCTCCTTCGTGACCCTCCGTGGGTAGAGGGTACGGGTCCTCTACCCAGTCTTGCAGGTACATTATCGCATTTTGTACCTGTTGGGGTAACCGAGAACGGTCTCGGTCCCCTCTTTCTCCTTGTCGGGGGTACCTTGTGTCCGCCTGGCGATAGGCGGGTCGATCCCGACGATCGACTTCGTTACGACGGTACCCGCCTCCACGGGGGGCGAAGCGTGCGCCCCCACCCGTTCGGTTCGGGAAACTTTGACGCGGAGGACGGCCCTCGCCCACCGCTTGCCGGAGGAGATTGCGCGCACCGGGGCGCGTCTCCATCTGGTAGCGGTAGTTCCTATACGCCGTGAACATTCGTTGTTCCGGCGACAGGAACGGGCACGCGTACATGGCATGCCCGTACGTACGGCATAGCCAGCACACGTACGCGCTGCCGTCCGTTGAGGCGAAGGTCGCCGCGTGCCGCGCCTCCTCATCGGTGAGGAGGGGCACGCGAGGCGAGGCGCTTCCCTTATCTCGATTCGAGATATCGAGCTCGGCGACGCGGGGGTCCGTGCCCCTTGCCACTCTTGGAGTGGCCGCGAATGCGGTCGCGTAACTCGACGTCGTTCCGGTCGACATCGGTGAGGGGGTTCGTGCCCCCACGGGCCCTGCTCCTTGCGTAATGAGGACAGGGTCGGCCTGCCACTCACCCTCCCCGATATGGAGGGTCGAGGCGGGCGAACTTGTCGCGGCGGACTTCGTAGTCCTGCCAGCCTTCCCTGCCGGTTTCGAATCCGGCAGAGGTAAACCGCGCCGAGCGCGGTACGTTGTACCTTCCGCCGTGGCGATACGGCGGATGGTCGGAAGATCGGTCTTCTGACTGCCTGGCAGCCTTTGCACAGTTTCGGATACTGCGGCACGGGTTGCCGGTGCAAGTCCCCGCACGAAGTAGTGCGCGAGGGACTGTTCGGAGAAGACTGCCGTGCATCGGAACGCGGCAGTCTCGAGTCGGTCAGCAAACGTGCTTTCCGTCTCATGCGATTGCTGTCACGCCGTAGCGACAGCGTCGTACGCTTCACCTAACACGTCGTCCGTGAGGTAGCGTTTTAAGAATTGATTCACGAGTCCCGGCCAGCTCACGTCGTCGTGGAGCTGGCCGGCGCGGAGGCCACGCATCGTATAACTCGTATACAGGCGCTCCGCGTCGCGCTCGAGGAAGTGCGCGAGGACTCGTACCGCAACACCTTCGGTCAGGTGTTGCGCGTTGAAGGTGATTCGGATATCCTTCAAGAACGGCAGCAGCTGGATCGGGTCGGTGCCGTCGAAACTGCGCATCGTGGGACGGATCCCACGACAGCGTTGGACGTACTTCGCGATCCGTCCCGCGTCACCCGAGGTAACGAGCCTCGAGGTGTTATCCAAGCGGTACATACGATAGTCAGCAACGGCGCTGAACTCTTGGATCATCGTATGTACTGGCTCGAGCTCGGGTTCAGCGGGACCCAGCGTGCCGAAGGAGGTAACCGGTAGCGTACGGACGTCTACCGGACCTGGATGCTCGGCGTAACTCGCCGGCGGGTAGCCGCCCCAGCGGGGATCGACGGAGAACATCGGTTCTCCGGATCCGCGGGCGGCTCCTCCACGGTCCTTTTCGTCCGCGTACGATACGCGGTCCACTTGCCGCCTACTTCCGGCGATAGGCGGCAAGGCTTGGGTCTCAGACGCGAAGTGCGCGTCTATCGGAGGACGGCTTCCTTCTGCAGTCCGACTGGTAGCGGCACCAGTCGGACGCCAACCCTCGGGGGCGGTGGCGCTCGGAGGTACGGTACCACCGGGCCCTCTCGAGGGGGCACCGGGTAGCCTTTCGGCCATGGTACGTTCCATGTCACGAGCACGCCGACGAGTGGCGTCGAGCTCAGCGGAGAGGTGCGCGAACGCACCCAATTGCTCTGCGGACGGAGAGGTTCGGTCCTCGGGTCGTCTCACCGAGGTCGGCCTCTCAGGACGACCTTGCCCGGACGGTCCGGGCGAGGCGAAACGGGAGTCTTCGACGAGCACGATCCGCAAGTGTAACTCGTCGATCAGTGCTCGGAGATTCTCTAAGGACTGCGTCACTCTATCGAACCTCCCTTCACGCAGGGAGCGGAGTTCGGCCATGCATCGAGTGTATACATGGTCCGATACATCGATCCGAAGGGAAGTACGGACTTCCTCGATGTATTCGGCTATGCGTTCGAACATCGCCGCCGCTCTTTCCTCGGAGGAACCGAGCGACGGTTCGCGGTCACGAGGACCTGCGTCGCCGTCGCCCGACGGGGCGGATGGGGACTGCACAGCGGCCGGACTCAGATCCGCCGCTTCGGAGCGGATCGAGGGCTCAAACTTTTGGCTCATCTCGACGCGATCGGTTCGCGGAGGGAAGCGGAAGTCTTCTCGGAGATCGGACTCCAGGGTCTTCTAGGTCGGGAGACCACTGTAGCATAAACACCCCCAGCGATAGGGGTGTATGCGCAGTTCGACCGAGACCCCGTCCGATCGGGAAGACGGGGGTGAAGCAGGACACCAGCTAACGGCACCGGGCAGTGGGCCCGGGTAGCGTGGTAGAGCGGGAACGGGGAGGACGCCGGTACGCGCGAGCGGTTCGACGCCTCGACGCCCCGGCGCGGTACTGGGTAACGATCCAGTACCGACGGGCGGAGGCGGAGCCGACTCGCGGGCGTACCGCGCGCGTCCTCAACCCGCGCTCGGTGCCGCTCTAAGGTAGTTAGCGAGCGCTACCTTAGAATAAGCGGGAAGTCGGACCTTGACGGCCGGTGGGTGACAAGTCCGTGCTTGTCCTCCTCTCCCGCCGCCGGTCCGCTCCATATTTAATGTACATAATAACCTATCATAATAGTACAGTACCGATGTACTGTAGCGACGTACTGCAGCGACGTACTGTCGCGGTCGGTCGACACTGTAATACTGTCAGCCATCGGGGCTGACAGTACACGTGTGTGTGTGTGCTCTTCGGTCCCGCGCGTACACGTGTACACGTGCGCCCCCTGTACTCGGGGTTACACGTGGTGGTACTGTAGAGCATCGAGCTCTACAGTAACCGATCCGATTCTGAGTTGATCTAATCTAAAATAAAGCCCCAGGGGGGGGTTATACTACAGGGCCAACGCCGGAGTCGCAGGCCCCGGCGGAACGACCTCACCGATAAGGTCGCGCCCAAGGTGGTCGATGGCCTCGTATGCCTCATGACGTCGAAAATATATAACGTCTTGGGCTCCGTGGCCACCGAAGGCAACGCGTTTAAGCCCCACACGATCGCCGTCGACACGTGCTCGGGCTATAACTTGGTGAGGAAGGCCGACCTCCCTCCCGACTGGGCCCGCTACGTAATACGGGACGCGCCATTACCACGCCTGGCTGGCGCGAACAGTAACCCGCTTCGAGTTACGGCGGTCGTCCGCCTCGCGGTCCGGTTGCGGAACACGACGTTCCGCATACCTTTCGTAGTGGCTGAACAACTGGCTGTTCCGGTTGTATTTGGGACCGCGTTCATCGATGCTCACGTACGCAGCATCGACATCGACGGACAGAAGCTCGAACTTCGTCACGGTGGCTCGGTAGCCATCGTCGATGGGAAGGGGGAACCGACTTTCCCTACCAGGCGACACGCTCGCCAAACGAGTCGTCCGGAGGTACGCGAGGAGGCCCCGCAGGCGATCCGAATCGCCCGCTGGGTTACCATCCCCGCGATGTCGCAAGCCCGTGTGCGTGTGACAACCGCGGGGAGGGGTCTCATGTTCCTGGAGCCCAAGCCCTCACTCCAACACCGGCATGGAGTGAGGCTGACGAATGGCGTCGCGGAAGTCCTGCCGAACCAGACATTCGAAGTCATCGTCGCGAACTTCTCGCGACGGGAGAGGCGGCTTCCGAAGCACACCGTCGTGGGATACGCGAAGCGCAACCCCCTCGCGATCCTCACGCCCGAACGTCGAGTCGCTGAGGGGGTCGCGCACGCGCTGCACCTGACCGACTTGACCGATCAAGTCGGAGAGGCAGGAGCTGGCCGATCCAGCTCCGACAAGAGAGCAACCGTTGGGAATGAAGGGGTTGACCCGGACGAACGGTCACCTATATCCCAACCGACGGCGGAGGGTACTGTACCCCCCAGCAGAAGGATCCGGAAAATCCACCAATGGATTGGGAAAAGGAGATTGACTTGTCATACATCGACGATGACAAGCTCCGTGGCCACGTGCTCGAGATGCTCCGTGAGCACTCGAGTCTGTGGAGCGGTGCGCTCGGAACGATCCAAGCCACGGAGCACCGCATCCCCCTCGAACCGGGAACGAAACCGATTCGTTCTATGCCCAATCGGAAGGGCCCGGCCATGCGGGAAATGGTCGCGAAGGAGGTCAACAAGATGTTGAACGCAGGGGTTATCGAACCCGCGAGCACCGAGTGGGCGTCCCCCGTGGTGATCGTACCGAAAAAAGACGGCTCTCTTCGGTTCTGCGTGGACTACCAGCGCCTCAACGCGAAGACTGCAGCGGATTCGTATCCGCTGCCGCGTATGGACGACTGCATCGACTCGTTAGAAGATGCAGCCGTCTTTACGACGTTGGACTGCAATTCCGGTTATTGGCAGATCCCGGTCGCTCCAGAGGACCGGAATAAGACTACCTTCACGACACATATGGGTACTTACCGCCATTTGTGCATGCCGTTTGGATTAAAAGGGGCACCGGCCACCTTCCAACGTGCCCTCGATATTATACTCTCCGGAGTCCGCTGGCAAATATGCCTCGTCAATCTCGATGACGTTATCGTGTTCTCGCGTACGGACGCGGAACACGCAAGGCATCTCGATACCGTCTTGAGCTTGTTGCGGAGTGCCGGCATCTCCCTCAAGCTCAAGAAGTGCAGCTTCTTCCGTGCGAACGTGCACTACCTGGGGCACGTTATATCCCCAGGTAAGTTGAGCGTGGCTGATACGGCAATCGACGCCTTCAAGACGTTCACGTTCCCGAGGACGCTGACGCAGGTTCGCTCGTTCCTCGGGGCGTGTAACGTATATCGTCGCTTCGTCAAGGGCTTCTCGAAGGTTGCCCGTCCGTTAACCGATATATCGCGCAAGGACTCGGATCACGATTTCGATAACCCAACGGAGGTTCAGCTTCAGGCTTTCGAAAGCCTGAAGGCGGCGATGATCTCCCCGCCGATCCTCGCGCTACCACGGTACGGCCGACCGTACCTGTTGGACACTGACGCCAGTGCATATCAACTCGGGTGCACCCTCCTACAGGAGCACGACGAGCAAAACGATTAGCGCCCCGTTGGGTACTGGTCGTACTCGCTAAGCGATAGCGAACGGAACTACAGCGCTACGGATCGTGAGTGCTTCGCCGTGGTGTGGGCCGTCCGCACACTGCGGCTGTTCATCGAAGGAACCAAGTTCACCGTCCGGACGGATCACGACGCCCTCCGATGGCTCATGTCCCTCACGGAGAGCTTGGGAAGGCTCACCCGGTGGCGGCTACGTCTGGCTGAATACGATTTCACCATTCAGTACCGCCCCGGGCGCGTGCATCAGGTGCCCGATGCCCTGTCACGCCTTGTGTCGCCGAGGGTCGCCGACGACCCTCGTCCCACCGTCGAGGTGGATGACGACATTCCCACCTTCGACGGGGGTACGACCGTTCGAGACGTATCGAACGAGCTCGCAGACCACGCTTGTACCGCGAGCTGTGATCATCAGGCCGTCCATGTCGTCGTAACGACACGGAACCAAGCCGAAACCCGAACAAGGTCGCGCGTGCGGACGCGCGACGAACCGCGAGGCGACTACGAAGCCCCCGCTCTCCAAGGACCCACTTCGTTCGGGGAGGAGAACGGCGAGTGTGGACCTCAACTCAAACGTGAACGCGGACGTTCACGCTTGAGGAGGCGGCCCCCAACCGCTCCGTCGCGGATTAACGTCAGACTGCACGGGCAGACCGAAAGGAGATGCGCGAAAGGACAGCTGACCCTATCGGAGGATCACGGGATGGGACAACGCCGGGCGTCAAGACGTATTGACGGACAGAGACAGTGCGAGAGGGCGCGAAGACGCCGGCACGCATCCGCAGTCAAGCCAACTAAGGGCATCCGGCGTCACCGACAAGACGCGGGAGCGAAGAAAGCACGTACCGTCTTGCGAAAACAAGGCCCCTCAGTTGAAGAGGAGGGACTTCGACGAGAACCCCGAAGTCCATCGTCAAGGAAACCAACTCCCCATTGCGGTAAGATCGCCGCAACGATGCGTGACGGTAGGCCGTTACGCGAAGCGGAGCGACCGCGCGCGCCCTCTCTACAAGGTAAGAGAGTCATGGGAAGACAGCACAAGCCAGAAGTGAAGACGCGTTAGTTTTCCCCTCGTGAATCGAATATGGAGGACGACCTCCGACGCACAATTATTACGCAGACGCCGACCTTTTCCGCGACTGCTGCCTCGGATAGTGTAGTGCACTGTACTCGGTACCGGGACAGCTGTCCTAATCTCGCCAAAATCGCGCTCGCCGCCACCACGTGTACCACGGGTACACGTGGACTCTTGTCTCTCTGCCGGACCATACTGGTGGACACGTGTGAGCCCTCTGCCACCTGTCGGGTCTATAGGGGCCGTTACTTGGTCCCCTCGCGGCTACACCCGTTATATTCTAGTTACTCTAATTTACAGTATAATTTAGCTTCGCCATGACGGCGACGGGGACTATATAGTCAACCCGATGATGATCAAAGTAAAGAGGCACGAAGCCTCGGGTCTTTTACCTTGGTTTCTGGAATCCAGGTTGTAGCCTCGACTCGGTACTGGCTCGCCCATACCGACCGAGCCATCTACACCCCTGGAATCCCAACTGCCTTCCCCGCGCGCGTCGACCCCAACCGCGCCAGCGCTACGTTAATTACTGTGCTGTCCGTTCTGTTAGTTCTGTTTTTCCTTTAATTCATCCTGTTTATTGCTGACTACGTTGCTACTTTCCTACCGCGCAAGCCGCGCCCGGATCCCGGTTCCGGTCATCCACCGGGTGGTCTCCCGAATTTCCTTACGCGTCCGAACGCGCGTCGCTCTGCCTACAGCCGCCACCCGTGGCTGTAGTGCACGACATTTTGGTCTCCCGACCTAGAAACAGTCGATACTCTTGTGCATCCGAGTGTCCTCTTTCTTCCCTGACCTACTTTCCCTTTCTATCTCTCCTACCTACGCTTTTCCCTCACGCACCGATCGTTAGGTGTATTCGCCATGGTGACCGGCTCCGAATCGTCCCATGACACTCGTCCGAGAGACGTCCCGGCGCCCGTCGCGGCGTGGATCACGCGGAACCGCCGCGAAGGACTCCGTGAAGCCGAGAGGTTCTCTCTCAACTTAATCGAGGAGAAACTCAACTCGCACACCGCCAAGATACGCGAGATGTTGGACAGCCTTGTTGCTGGTAGGATCGCCGCTCAGGCGGAGGTACAGTCCCAACAGGGACGTGATCGCCTCGCCGCACTAGAAGGCGTTCTAACTCGAGCGTGGCAGAAGGACATCGGGTCCACCGTCGACGAGACGCTCCCTCCCCTCCGGGAGGAAGTAAATCGCCTGACGCAGGAAGTCAACGACCTCCGTCGGCGTAACCTCGCCTTGGAAACGGCGCAGACACGACCCACCCCCGGTAGACCGGACGAGTCGACCGCGTCGAAGCCAAGACCCAACCCGCAGTTACATGCGTTACAACCGTTGGACGAAAATCTACTGTTCGCCGACGTCACGAAGTCGGCTCTCACGGCCGCCGGGATCCCGTTCCCCGATCCCCTGACGATGGAGGGACACCGAGATCCTACCGGGGACCTAGCGGCCGCCCGAGGCCCGTCCCCAAGATCGTCTCGCGACAAGAAGGTCAAGACCGAAGGCCACCGTCACAAGTCCGGCCACGGAAGCCGACCTGAACCGGAGGATTTCTCCGGTTACTCGGGGGGATCCCCGCCCTCGGCTTCAGAATCCGACTCCGATTCGGACTCCGAAGCCGAGGCATTCACGGTACCACAACCGACCTTCGGCCCTAAGGCGAAGGGTGTCACGGTGTGGAAACCGACCAACCATCGCTTCCGCGGCGCGTGTAATTATCGAGCTTACCGTCTCGTGAATACCGACCCCACCGTCGATGCAAAGGTGTACGCCACGACGCGTAAGCGCGTGCAATATTTCCTCGTCGTAATGGGAGAGTACAAGTTTAACGGGTCCGACCCGATCAAAGTCATCAGCTTTTTGGCTAGATGTAAGGAGAATTTCAACAACGCAGAAATGTCGGAGGCAATGGCTCTAATGGCCTTGCCGCATCTTCTCAACCCGCCGGCGAAGGAGGCGTACGAATCCCATCGAGGATATTTCCGACGCAATCAAGGGATTGCATCGTGGCCAGCAGCAGTGAACTGGTTGCTTCGTACGTATGCTACGAATATTCAGATCGAGCAAGCGCTCTCTGTGGTCCGGGATTTACGCCAAAAACCCGGCGAAGTGGAGACCGAGTATGCAACTCGTATGTTAACCGCCCTCGCGCGGTGTGGGGACATCCATTCCCCCTATGAACGCACTACCTTGTTCATAGAGGGCCTCCTTCCGGCGATCAAGCCGTTGGTGCTCCAAGCAAGGGAGAATGGCCCCCGATCCTCATTCGAAGACACGGTGGCCGAAGCCCGCGCTCAAGGGGCGGCCTACCGCGCGTAGACGGCTGGCGGAAGAAGACGCGTCGACTTCGCGAGACCCGCCGCCAAGCAAGTGTTGGCGATGGCAGACAGTATGCCCTCATCGACAACCGCGGGTCTGACCCCGAGCTATCATACAGGCCTGGACGCCGAAAACCTCCTCGCCAATGACGAGCCATTCGCCGCCGCAGCTGGGTCCCCCTCATTTCCCACCGAGGGATCCTCATTCAACGACAAGGATTCGTTGTTCTACGGAGAGCGGCGGCCGACCTACAAGGACCCGCCCCGGCTTCCGAGACCGCGCGAGAAGTCTCCCGGGTGGGCCGGTCGAGAGGCAACCCGGGATATGAAGACACCTTCCCCGCAAATCATCTGCTACACCTGCTACAAAGTCGGGGATCATATTAACCCCGACTGTAGCATGAAGGTGCGCGATGTGTCGCTTGTCCCTCATAATTTTGAGAAACTCACGGCGGCACAGAAGGCCCGTGTTCCGGCAGACGCGTACTTGCGCGCTGTAGCCCTCCTCAGTTTCGAGGCGAATCGGCTGATCGCACCCGTCTTGCCGTCGAAGTCTCCCTCCGCGTCGGAAAATTCAAGACCCCCGAGAGGTAAAACCCCCTCTCCGAAAAACTAGGAGACCCACAGCTGAAAATCGCTGACATTCCATCGCGGGACACCGCGTCACCTCCGCCCCCGAAGCCGGCGATCGGCGTCTTGGGGCGGAGACACGCTCGCCAAGCGAGCCCCTCCAACCCCGATCCGACGGGCATGGGGACGCTCCGCCGACCGTGGCGTCTTAACAACGGGAGGCGCTTCCCCGACGACAAGACCGTCGAGCCAGTTTGTACACTGTCTCGACGTAATTACAAGGTCTACGCTGACCTTGGGATCACCACCTCCATCATGGTGCGTCAACTCACCATCCTGGACACGGGTGCCGGCTCCAATTTTGTCCGCGCCGACACCCTGCCCAAAGAATGGGAGCGCTTAGTCGAACCGGGGGATGTCCCGACGATCGCTGACGCGAATGGGCGGTCGTTACGAACAAGCGGGACCATCACCCTCGTTGTTCGACTAGCCACTCGCACCATGAAATGCAAGTTCATCGTGTGCGAGCGCCTGGCAGCCCCCGTCATCCTGGGCTGTGACTTTAACGACAAGTTTGTCGAGGCCATCTATCCACGTCGGAAGGTGGTCGAGCTCGATGATGGGACGAAAATCCCCATCGTGAGAAAACCGGCAACTCGTCGAGCCGAAGCACCTCCGCCCCCTCGGAGCAGGAGTATGAAAACGACCCGGGTCGAGTTTCCGCCAAACTCAAGGTTCTCGTCCGGTTATCATACCACCCGAGACGCAAGCCTGGGTGCATGTGACCAACGGTCGCACGGTTCTTTCCGTTTTGGAACCCAACCTGCAGTTATATGCGAAACACCGCGTCTCCCTGTCGAATGGGGTCGGGCACATCACCGCACTTCGAGAGTTCAAGGTCTTGGTAGCCAACTTCGCCTCCGCCCCCAAGCGCCTCTCGAAGAACCAGGTGCTGGGGTACGTTACCCCTCATCCGCGTGCCATGATACGCACCGCGATGCCTCTTGACGCCCTCCTAGCGGCGGAATTTACAGAAGGGAACAAGCCCCAATCTGAGAAGGGGGAGGAGCTCCCCCCGGCTTCGTCGAAGGAAGAACCCCAAGAATTTGATGCTGTCTCCCTCCAACATCTGCCGTCGCATGTCCGCACGCGAGTACGTGACATGCTTACGCCGTACTCCCGTATGTGGAGTGGCGATCTCGGGGAAGTCCGGGCTACGCAGCACCGGATCGAACTCAACCCCGGCTCGAAGCCGTTTCGATGTCAGCCATATTGGGCTGGACCTCGGTCTCGACAAGCCGAACAAGACGCTGTGGATGGGATGATCTCAAGCGGGTTCATCTCCCGATCACAATCAGAATGGGCATCCCCGGTGGTCCTCATTCCCAAACCGGATGGATCCCTCTGTTTCTGCGTCGATTACAGACGTTTGAACGCGATGACAGTACGGGACACGTACCCGATTCCTCGCATGGACGAGTGTCTGGACTCGCTCGGCGAAGCGAACGTGTTCACAACTCTAGATTGTAACTCGGGTTATTGGCAAATCCCCGTTGCGGAAGAAGACCGTCCGAAAACCACGTTCACGTGTCATGCCGGTACTTATCAATTTAACCGAATGCCGTTCGGGCTAATGAATGCGCCCGCCACATTTCAACGGATATTGGACATTCTCCTCTCTGGATACCGATGGAAGAGCTGCCTCATCTATCTAGATGACATTATCATATTCTCGAAGGATTATGAAACTCATCTCAAGGATGTCAAGGTTATTCTCTCTGCGTTACAACAAGAGGGGTTATCACTGAAATTGAACAAGTGTAAATTCTTTCAGGACTCCGTGGAGTACCTGGGCCACATCATTCGACCCGGGGAACTTCATGTCCACCCGAAGAATGTCTCGGCTTTGGCCGAGGCCAAGCCGCCACGAACCCAGACCGAGCTTCGCTCGTTTCTAGGTATGTGTAACGTGTACCGACGTTTCGTCGACCACTTCGCCAAGATTGCGGCGCCGTTGACGTCCATGCTCAAGAAGGGAGAGCCCGATCGGCTCCCCGAACTGGACGAAGATCGCAGGTCTGCCTTCGAAGCTCTGAAGACTTGCCTGATTTCCCCGCCGATCTTACGACTACCGCGGCTCGGGCTACCGTATTCCCTCGACACGGATGCATCCGACGCACAACTCGGTTGCACGTTATTACAGCAACACGAGGATGGTAACAGATACCCTGTCGGGTTCTGGTCGCGAACGCTCTCGTCGGCGGAAAGAAATTACTCCACGACGGAGAAAGAATGTTTGGCCATCGTGTGGGCCATTCAGACGCTGCGTCCTTACTTGGAACGCGAGCGATTTACAGTCAACACCGACCATCATTCCCTTCGCTGGTTAATGAATCTCGCCGACGCAAGCGGGCGTTTAGCACGGTGGCGCTTGCGCCTAGCCGAGTTTGACTTCGACGTCACGTACGTGAAGGGCCTCAAGAATTGTCTCGCCGACGCCCTCAGTAGAATACCGTCTACAGGGGGCACAACCGTCCCCATCGACGAAGAAATACCGTGCTTCTCCGTTTTGGAGTTTCACGAAGACAAGCCGGAAGTGGAATCCGAGGAGTGGGACGACGACATTCACGACGGATGCTTCGCCCTCGCCCCCCCGGCTTCCAAGACCGCAATTACACACGACGAGAATGTACTCGCTCAACACTCCGACCCGTTCTGTAAGGAGATCGCTTCCCATCTTAAGAAGGGGGAGGGTGTGGCCCAAATTCGCCTCTCCAAGTTCTTCATGAACAAGGAAGGGGTACTTTGTCGGAAAGCGCACCTTGACGGTGTTGAGCAAATCGTCGTACCAACCACTCTGCGCGAGCGAGTGTTGTATATGGCGCATTACCCTGCCGCCTCGGGACACCCCGGAGGCAGGCGTCTGTTCTACACATTAAGACAACGGTGCTACTGGCCGAGTATGTCCGTCGACGCATACGCCACAGTGAGAAGGTGCTCCGACTGTGCGAAAGCCCGCATTAAATTGCGTAAGCACAACGCGAAGTTGAAAACGTTCCCTCCGATGGGACCCTTGGAGTTTATCGCTATTGACATCCTAGGCGAACTCCCCAGAACACCAAGAGGCAATCGATACCTCTTGGTAATATCTGATCGTTACTCAAAGCTGACCCGAACGGTGCCGCTTAAGAGAATTACCGCCGAGACCGTTGCTCAAGCGTTCGTCACACACTGGGTCTTCGTATACGGAGCCCCAGTGAAGCTACTCTCCGACAATGGGAGTCAATTCACGTCAAGGTTCTTCCTTGCCGTGTGCAAAATCCTTCGCGTTGAAAGCGTGTTCACCACAGCTTATCACCCACAAGCTAATGGACAAGTGGAGAGGTTCAACCGCACCCTGGTTTCCTCCCTACGGCACTACCTAGCCGACAACCAACGCGATTGGGACCAGTTCACGGACGGGCTAACCTACGATTACAATTGTACCGTGAATCGCATGATCGGTATGAAGCCGTTTGACCTTGTTTTATCCCGGACACCGGCGCCGCTTTCCATCCAACAGACCCCTACACTGGAACAGGATGTCTCGCGGACGCAATAATTGCTCCGTTTCTTAACGTGGTTACGCGGGCTAATGTCAACAGCCCGCGACACGCTGCTCGCCGGTCAAGACCGCTATAAACGCGATTTTGACAAGAGATTGCGAACGCCGACACCGCAATACGAAATAGGTGATCAAGTCGTCATCGAGCGAGAGACATCCCTGCGAGTGGATGAGAAGACGGATAAGGACCGGGTCAATAACAAGTTCGCCCCTCAAACGGAAGGGCCGTTTCCGGTGGTGGCCCTAGACGAGCATACAGTGACCATTGTCCGGACTACAGGCCTGAAAGATAGAGTCTCGAGAGACCGCATTGTGAAAGCTCCCCCACTACGGACCATAACCGCCGACGCCGAACCCTCGTCACCTACGCCAACCGACGGCGACGCATCTACCTTCATCCCCGCCGAGGCACCTCCCCGCCCGCTGAGAGAAGATCTCGGCACAGGTAACCCGGATATATCTCCGCCAAGGTCAACAGACCTTGAGGACCAAGACACTACTCGCGATAAGAACGAGATCGAAAACGCGACGCCGGGCGCGAAAGCAGCACGACCTTCAAGGTCGAAATCAATTATCCAGCCCAAAGGGGGCCCTCCTGCATCGGGATTACTGCACGCTCTCCGAGGCGGCACGCACGCCCGGGTCATTTCCCAATTGAGCAGGAGATCCGCTACTGTAGGCGAAGGATCCGTGTCTAAGGAGGGACTCCCTCCCCCACGGCTACAGTCACGGTTAGAGTCGCCTGGTCGCCGCGGCACGCATGCCCTGGAGAGGAGGTGTACCGGAACAAGCCCCCGGCGAGCGACCGGCGCCCCGGGCGGCGATAAGTCACCAAGCGAACGAACGCGTACCCTCACTGCTAGGCCACAGGACACGTGGACACGGGACCCGGGAAAAATTCGAAAGCAAATATCCCCGACCGAGCCCGCCGCACCGGCGGTGACCGCGGACTCCACTCGCTGCCCCAATGAGACGCCGTCGGGTACAGAGGAGATCGCCGGGAGGTACGTCGCTAAATTTGCGTCTATGTGCACCTTCGGTCAACCCCTCCCCCTGTCCCTGGGGAGCCCTCCTCACCGGTCAACCGCGGCTGATTCCTCATATCAACACGCGTCAAACACGCCCGCTGAGGCGACGAAACGACCTCCTTCCCCTACAGAGGAGGCCCCGCCGACCTACGTGGTTGAGGCGCTGACGGGGCACAAGCTGGGACCGGACGGGATACCACTCTTCGGAGTCCGTTGGTACGGATACACCGTGGACGATGACACCTGGGAACCCGCAAATTACATCGATTACAATACCGTTGTGCGGTTTTGCAAGCGCAAGCGTCTCCCCACCCCGGAACTCCACTTATGGTCCACCCGGGACAGCGTGGGGGTCGACAACTAGCTCACGCGCTCACCGTTTAGTTGTTGGTGTGGCGCCCCGTGTCCTCTCCTGACGACGGCCCTCACCCTACTCCAGTTGCGGCAACCGCCACCTAGCGGTTTTGGCAGCACCATTCCCCGGGGTGCGGGTGATCCGTTCCGTCCCGGACCCCATCGACCGCACACGGGCCTTCGTGTCATAGCACGTCCGTCATCCGCCTTACGTGAGCCGAGAGCCGCAACGTCCCTGCTGGTCTGTCGGGAGGACGTCAAGTCCAACCGGTTGTACGCCCCAAGCGGCGTGGTCACGCCTCGCGACCGGCGCCCCCCCCGACTTACGAGTCGTGTTGGCTCCTCGGGTGGTGACGCCTCAAGTCACGCCCCGTCATATGGCACCCTCGCACCCCCTTTTGGGTACCGCGCGCGACAACCCGGGATCCTGCACTAGGGCAGTCACGTCACTCCCCCTACCTCTACCGGTCGGCAACCCGCTGGCGTTACGTGAAATCTGCGCTTCTCCGACCTTCCCGTCCTCGCGAGTGACGTTTCGCAGTCGCCGCTGTAGCGGCTGGCCGGAGCGACCCCCCCCGCAGTGTGTGTCCTCTCTGGAGCCCGACACACGAGATAAGCGGGGGTCAACGTTGCCGTGACCCTCATAGAGGGCTGACCCCGTCTCTGGCTTCGACCCCCTGGCGGAGACAACCGTCACTCGCCATAATGAAAAAAAGAGAGAGAGAGAGAACGAAAAAGAGAGCGATTTGTCGCGTCGAATACGAGTATCGCGGGAACACCGTTCCCGGAGTGCTGTCGTTACGACGCTCGCCCGTGAGTCGGATTACCACAAGGGGAGACGCGGACCACCCTCCCCGTACAGAGCCCATCGATATCAACGTCATTGACAACGACTCGGGCCCTCACGTCGTGCATCTCGGCCCCAACTTACCGCACGCCGCTCCGCGTATCCGCAAACGTCTACAAAAGTCACTCCTGAGAAGAGAGGTCCCATTTATGGCTAGCCATCACACCTCCCTCGGAGTATCTCCCCTCTTTCCCGACTCGTGGGTTACGCGCTACCCCGGGGTGCTCCTTTACGAGGACGCACACCCGCCACATACCACGACTCCTCATAAGTAGACGAGATCATCCTCGACCCCGGTGACAGGAGCCACTGGTGCATCCGAAGGGATCGACCCCTCATCAGAATCGAGGGGGTCCCCCGGGACCGTCGCCACCGCCGGAGCCGTCCCTCCCATCGCGGTGTCCACCACGACCGTGGTAACTCCCGCGTCCACCGCCGTCTTGAGGCGCTTCACTCCCGCCACAAACTCGGCGTTGCTCACTAATTTCAAGAGTTCGTCCTCGGAGACGCCCAACTCGGCAAACATACGCCGCCGTACACCCGACTCCCCTTTCGAAGTCACCGATCGCGATTGCTCCCCAACTGTCGGGCTCTCGCCCCCCAGGGGAGCCTCCGGTCGTACCGGTCCGCCCGGCTGACTTGCCGAGTCTTGACCCTCGAGGGGTGTGTACGGCGCAACTACTGCCGTTGACACAGGGACCAGAGGCCCCTGCATTAATTCCGGTTGAAGGCTCGTAAACGACCCCGGGTCGAGCCGGATCCAACTACCGGCGTTCGGTTCGCCGGCATCGTCTCGCCTTCCCGGGGATGCGTTCGCGCGATCAGAGCGATCGTAATGGTGGCCCTGACAATAAGGCACCCGTGGCCAGTCAACCCGGTCATGAAGATCTAGCAGCGTATTCAGCTGCTCGCAAACCCAAGCCCCACCAAGGACCCCTTCCAAGTCTAGCTTGCGCAACCATCGGACAATCATGGTCGGCAACACGTATAGCCGGCCGTCCAGCGATGACCAAATGAACCTTTTCGCCACGATAGCGATCCATTCGCTGAGGAAAATCATCCAACGCGGAGACTGCGGCGAGTCATTCAGACTCAAGCCGAAATACACCAGACAAGGTGGGACCTCCGCAACGAAGTCCGCCGGGACTTCGTACTGCGAAAACCAATGTGGTATCTGAGGATACCGCTCATACCGAGAACGCGGCTCGAAAGTCGTCGCTTCGATCCACTCATAGGCGACAAACACGCCGAGAGCGTTGCGCATCCGACGCTCGTATTTCAGCTTGTCGTAATACCCGGGGTTGCTTTCCCGTTCTACGTATCTCTCGTAGCGAGGTGGGAGGATCGGCTTATCCCACGCCATGTATGCGATCCCCGGCTCCTCAACTCGTTCCGGTAGATGATCCAACAATCGCCGCAGATTGGCGACATAACCGCGATCGCCCTCTGTACGATACGCCCACGTATCAAAGTCCCCTTCTACGGGAATTGGGCGATTGCACGGCGTCCTCGACAGCCGACGAACCAACGACGCTACGTATCTCTGACGTCGATCACGCCCAATACGGCGGTATTTCGGCCAGACATGCTCGCCGTCCACTACGAGACGGTAGCAAAAATCGCGTGACCATACAGCTCGTAGGCTGAGACCCCCGGGGAGAGCACCGGTCACATCCGCGTACGACCGCACGAGATGTGTGTCCCGTAACCCCCCGGGAGCAAGGAATGGAGCCCGTTCGAATAGCAAGGGATCGTCGGACATGCCCTTGCCACGCAGCAATCGAGGGGACGGCCACCCCCGCAACTCTACCTCCTCCGTGTCCCCCGCATCCCCGTAGGGGTTGCGGAACCGATCCATCATCGCCGCGCCGACCCGGGCAAGAGGCCTCTCCGATGACAACTCGTTCCGTCCCGCGTACCGTGACCACGTGGACTGCGCGGAGGAAACTACAAGAGGAAGGCGAAGACAAACCGGCCGCGCTAGATGGGAAGTTGGAATATTGAGGAAGACCGCCTCCGACAAGCTGGCTTGCAGAAACCCACGCTTTCAGTTTACCCGCGGCCGCTGGTCCAAAAAAAAACCCCCCCCGATAATTCGGCGATGATTTCTACAGTACCTGCACGCGCGAACGCGTGGTTCTCTAAGAAGGGGGATCTGTAGTGCACTGTACTCGGTACCGGGACAGCTGTTCTAATCTCGCCAAAATCGCGCTCGCCGCCACCACGTGTACCACGGGTACACGTGGACTCTTGTCTCTCTGCCGGACCATACCGGTGGACACGTGTGAGCCGTCTGCCATCTGTCGGGTCTATAGGGGCCGTTACTTGGTCCCCTCGCGGCTACACCCGTTATATTCTAGTTACTCTAATTTACAGTATAATTTAGCTTCGCCATGACGGCGACGGGGACTATATAGTCAACCCGATGATGATCAAAGTAAAGAGGCACGAAGCCTCGGGTCTTTTACCTTGGTTTCTGGAATCCAGGTTGTAGCCTCGACTCGGTACTGGCTCGCCCATACCGACCGAGCCATCTACACCCCTGGAATCCCAACTGCCTTCCCCGCGCGCGTCGACCCCAACCGCGCGAGCGCTACGTTAGTTACTGTGCTGTCCGTTCTGTTAGTTCTGTTTTTCCTTTAATTCATCCTGTTTATTGCTGACTACGTTGCTACTTTCCTACCGCGCAAGCCGCGCCCGGATCCCGGTTCCGGTCATCCACCGGGTGGTCTCCCGAATTTCCTTACGCGTCCGAACGCGCGTCGCTCTGCCTACAGCCGCCACCCGTGGCTGTAGTGCACGACAGATAGGAAGCGGAAGGAAGGACAGTACGGACTGCCTTACGAAAGCCGACTACAGATCGACGAGTGGAGCGGGAAGAACGCGGTCTCTCAAATCAGGAAACAAATAGCCGGCGGGCATTCCGTACTGCCCGAAAAGGAACGACCCTCGTGGTAATAGGTGGGGCGAAGGGTAGAGACACCGTGCTGGTTCCGGTGCACGCGCAAAAGGAACGCGCAAATTGCACATCAGATCCGTGAGCGGATGGGAAGAAAGAGGAGGAGCCGCCGTCTGCCCGTACCTCAGGGCCGGCCGCTCCGTCAAACCGCCTCCCTCACCCCGAAAGAGCGAAAAATTGACGGGGGAAAATTAAAGGTGGAAAATCACACCGGACAACAGAGGGCACAGGCATTACGTGCGCGCGCAAGCCGCGCGTGTCACAATCAATTTGACGGTGGTCCACCGCCGCGTATGGCGTGTACCCTTCCGTGCCCGGACCGACACCGGCTCCCATCCTTGTACACGAACAATGTGAGTGCAGTTGGAAGCACCCGGTCCTCAGACCAAGCGCCCCTAGAAGACCGGTTTGGTAATAGGAGAAATTAGGGTACCGTGGAAAGGGAGGCGTGCGCGGCACGCGCGCACCGCGCCGATCAAGAGAAAGATTTGCACAACCACGGATCAAAACCGTCTGAGGCAAATCTGCTTACCCGTACAAGGGCGTTGACAGTCGACGCCCCATGGCTGACAGAACGCCCAACGCCGGACCGACCTCCACCGCACGCTCGGCCCCTCGTGGTGGTACACACGAACGGTTCGGACCGTGACACTAACACCGCTACATGCACACCCTCACCGCCGAAGGGAAAATGAAAAGTACTGTACGAGTGCGGTCGTCCAAGGCTCGGTATTGGAACAAACAGGACCCCAAGAGCACGTTGAGGACGAAGTTGCCGTCCTTGAGGTCGGAGGCGGGACGCCTCGCCGCCGCCGTAACTTCGTCGACGAGGTCACGTTAGCGAGCACGGACGAGATCCGCGCCGCCCCAAAGACGTGTTCGAGGACACGCGGTCCATCCTGGAGCTGACGGCACTGACGGCGCGAGGCGGGCACCATCGTTCGGTATGGGGCTCTCGGAAAATGAGCACTATTACCCCAAATATCTTCAATATGGCCAATATGGCAGGAGAGGGAGCGGAGTCGGAGCTCGTGCTGCTGCCGGAGTCCTTGCTGACTACGGGCAAGCTGGTGTAGACGCATGGCCTCCATGTGGCCGCGCAAGCCGGCAACGGACGCGCCGAGACGCAGCCGAGGGGTATGATGCCCGTGGAGCAACGCCTCCCTCACAGTCGACGTACCGGCTGAGACAGACAGCGTCCGCACTCTCGCATAACTACGGTAACGGTTTCTGGACCAGAGAAGAGCCGTGCGCCGCGGCCCACGGAAAGAAAAGAGGATGCATTCGAGCTCCTGCCGCGAATATTACGTCAGCGCCTCGAAGACCCTTCCCACAACTGCCGCCATCGAGGGCTAATAATTGACGAAATTGAAGAGGGTGGGAAAATTACACGCGACAGCCCGCGCAAAGACCCTGGGAGCCTACCGTGCCGGGAGTCGGGCAGAAGAGAGGCGGATTAGGGACGGAGGAGAAGGAAAGAAAGGAGCCATACGGGAACGAGAGCTGGTTCCAGGGCGCAATGGTGTCGCTGTACGCCCCCGAGCAGTGTCAAGCGGCTGTCGCATACCGTCTTCGGTTGAATTTGCGCAGAGGCTGACAGCGCACCAATCACCGCTCGTGCTGAAATTTTTGCCAAAAAATCACCGAGGAAATTTTTGGTGGCTAAATTTTGATGATTCATTTTTGTGATTTGATCAAGGGCTCAGAGCCTGGTCGCATACGCGCTCGCACGGGTACTGTACACTACCACCGCTCCTTCCTGCACCGCCACATCGTCAGCACGAAGTCGTCGCGGAACTGTCCTTCGACCTGGCCGACTCCCGCCACCTCCCGATCGCCTTCGCCCGCGTCGGACGGGCTCGCGCGCTCCACGTGCTCGTCGCCCACCACGACCTGCCGCTCGAATCCGTCTTCCCGAACCACGACCTCGCAGGCGCCCCGCTGCCCGTCCGCACGCCACACGTCACTGACCTCGCCGCCGACGGCGAGGTGCGTCAAGGAAGACACAAACAGCTGCGCGCGGCGCCCTCGCCACGGATGGCGAGGGGCGCCATACGCGTAACGCGCACCACCCTCACCTCTGACGAACCGCGCGTGGCTGGGGCTAAGAAAGAATGGGAGGAAGGACCGAACTACGCCAAAACGGACGAGGCAGGGATAAGAATCCCTCACAAAAGGACGGAGCGTGACGATCAGCACGCACGTGGCGAGGCAAAACCGGGAAATAAAAAGACGGGCAACTGACTCACATCCAGACGAAAGGCGTGATTGTCAGAAGGACACAAAGCGAAGGGGACGCACGCGGGAACAATGGGCGCCCTTTCAGTCCGCGACACGTGCGTGGTGCATTGAACTGAACCGCCATCAAGTCGGCGGATATAATTGAACCCCCGGGGCCCTTTCTGATGAATCGGCGGCAACAGTAACCCCAAACGTAAGGTCCCTCCTGAAGCGTCGTGGGAGCTCTGGTACACTTCCCCGGCTCCCAGGGGAGGGAACGAATGAATAAGTAGTGAACGCGTCCCCGCGACACGTAGTTTGCCCGCTGACGGGATGCGACGCAATGAGGACGAAGCGGCGCTGGACACACGACGACATGATCCACACAACGACGAGGGGGCGTGGGGAGAGGCAACCATGGCTGCTCCAAAAGCTGTAATGCGTTGGACACTTGAAGCGTTAATGGCGTCAGGACAAGGCATCACAAACACTCGGAGGGGAAGAGGACCGCGAAGGGGGAGAACAGGCGCGGCGCCAGGGGCGCACGCGCATCGCGAATGAAAAAGTGTGACGAGGGGAACGGTTGTGACGACAAAAGGATGGAGACTACATCCTGAGAGAGGCGACAATAAGGTCGGCAATACAGGCAGCCGTGAACGCGGACGTTCACCCTTGAGGGGGGGGCCGTGTAGTATAAACCTCCCCTGGGGCTTTTTAGTTAGATTAGATCAACAACAGGATCCCGTACTGTAGAGCTCGACGCTCTACAGTACAACCGCGCGTGTCCACGTGTACACCATGGGGACGAGGGACACGCGCATACACGTGCACACGTGTACACGCGCGGGCGAAGCGCGCACGCACCACGGGTAATACGTGTACTGTCAGCCTCGACATAGCTGACAGTATTACAGTGCGGGCCGACCTGCACTACAGTAGCCCACTACAGTACCTCGGTACTGTGGTGTTATGATAGATTGTTTTGTATATTAAATACGCAGCGGACCGGCGGCGGCGTAGGGCGACAAGCACGGGCTTGTCCTCAACCGACCGCCAAGGTCAGTCCAGCCAGCTTATTCTAAACGTCGCCTTCGCTCTTCGCGCGCGTTTAGTCGGAGCCGAGCCGGAGTGGACGCCCAGCACGCGAGCGAGCACGGAACCGCCTCTGCCCGTCAGTACTGGTACGTCACCCAGTGCTGCTCCGGGGCGTCGAGGCGTCGATCCGCTCGTGCGTGCGCATGTCCCTGCTCGCTCCCGCTCTACCACCGCTACCCGGGCCCGAGCCCGGTTCCGTAGCTGGTTGGCCCGCTTCACCCCTTCTCCGATCCGGGGTCTACAGGTCGAACTGCGCATACACCTCCAGTCGTCTGGGGGTGTTTATGCTACATATGTCACCCAGCGCTGCGCCGGGGCGTCGAGGCGTAGATCGGCCAGCGCGTACGCGCGTCCCCGACCGTACCCGCTCTACCACCGCTACCCGGGCTCGCCCGGTTCCGTTAGCTGATGTTGCTTCCCTTCTCCGATCAGGGTTTACCAGGACTGTGCATACACTCCGTCGACGTTGGGGTGTTTATGCTACACTGAATGCCACAGTTCCGTACAACTTTTGCGCAGCCCGTGATAGATGCGCACGCAGAGGTGCACGTCACATTTCACGCATTTGTACGTCGAACAGTGATTGGTTATTAAAAAGATTTTTCCTTCTTAAAAAGAACTGCGTTTGAATATTGCCTAAGCCGAATTTAAGCCTATTTATGGCTTTTAGACATAGGTCGCCAATTCGGGAAAGTATCTTTATTCTTTGCGCACTGCAGCAAAGTGTGTAATTTTTGTGAAACTGTGAAATTCACGGTTTCAAAGAGTGAATAATTCCTTGGAGTCATGATGTAGATCAATCTCCTCTACCTTTATGTCGATGAACTACAGATTCGACAATCTTGACCCATGAAGTGCGGAGGCAATGTCGCAGAAAGAGATTGCATATAGCTGGCATTTCAGAGATGCCAGCTATATGCAATCTCGCAGTCAGTCGAGCACATGATGCTCGGCAAGCGGTCGAGGAGGTGCTACACGGCAGTCCGATGGAGGTCTTGATGGGGCAAAAACTCCTTTACGTTCGACCGCGAGGGGTGCACAAAGGAGCAGCAGTGGCTGAAGTGTTGAGACGCTTCGATGTCGAGGGTGAGACGCCGGACTGAGTTTGTTCTATTGGTGACGACCGAACCGATGAAGACATGTTTAAATAAATATATCGCAATGCTGACGGGAAGAATATTAGTGTTCACACATGTACAGTTGAACGGAAGAGCACTTCAGCCAATTATTACGTACAGCATGTTGATGAAGTGCGTGACTAGTTGGAAAGGCTCACACAAGTAGATGTAAATTCGCCTTGATGGGGCATAAAATATTTGTATAGGAAGAAGACATCGCATCTTCTCAGAGCCTGTCGCTTAATGTTTTAGTCTCGGCCTTGCCTCCCTCCTCTCACTCCGTCGCTTGCTCGTGCACACATTGTTCGGATCGTCTAGCCTGTTTGGCAGCCAACCGTTAACAGTTCGACCCCTTTCCACATCTACCAGAATGTGATGGCCTCCTGACCTCATCCGGTTCGTTTCTCGCTATGCAATCTTCATATCGCGTTCTCGTTCAAACTCAACAAATGCGTAGTCTCTCAAAACTCCCTCTCGATCTAATGGCATAACAGTTGCCACAGGGCCATATGCCTCGAATGCATCCTGCAATGACTTCTCCACCATGGTAAAGGGCAGATTAGCAGCAAAGAGCCTGCAATACGCAGTTTTTGTCTTTGCAGAATCGTCGCTTTTTGGGTCCCATTGGTCTCCTCTCGTTTTTAATGATTTCCGAAGCCTTCTTCAACGCGGCGTTCAGAACACGCCGCCTTCTTTGAGCAGGTGCTTCAAAGGGTGTCTCCGGCTTGCTCTCACTTTCATCAGCCATTTTCGTATCGAGGGGTTCGGGGGAGAGGAGAGAGGAAGAAGGTCGAGGCGACGGCGGCGTCTCGCGGGACAACTCTGCAGCCTCCATTGCGGCGGGGACCACTGCAGGACTTGAAAATGGATAAGATGTGGGCGAGTGCAGTAATGATGCGGATAGGGAGCGTAAATATCACCACCCCAATCCGCCCTAGGGGTGAGGGCGGGAGAAGGAAGAGAAGAACGACTGGAGGAAGTGCAAGAGAGGATGGCGAGCGATCCGTTTTTTGGCGAGCGCAGGCTGTTCACTTGCCACACGCTCACGCGGCGTGGCACGTATGCCCGAGTCACAATACTGATCCATGGATATAAATATTCTTATTACATAAAAAATTACATCCCGCAGCGCCTGCGCCGCGCGCTGGTGTGCCGCGCGCTGTTATTCCGCGCGCTGGACACGTACCGCCTGCAGAGCGAGGTTTATGTCATGGAGCGCGCGACGAGGCACCCCCATCGGCACGCGGCACGAGCGCGTCCAGGAGACCCCGCTCGTAATTGCCCTTCATCTCGTTTCGTCGTGTGAGCCCACCATGGCGGTCTCCATTCGTTATTCGTTCCGTCCTTCTCATCTTCGTATTCCTTCTCACATTCTCGGTTGTCCAAAGCCAGAAGCAGCCCTTCAAGCATCACCAACAAACTGCACCTGACAACAGCACCCCACCGCCAGGACTAGCTGGGGGCAATGGACCGGGTGGTCCCGGCGCTGGCCCCGTTCCTTCCCATCTGCCCAGTATGTTGCTTCGCAAAGTCGCCATCGCAGTCATCTCTATTGATACTGGCTCTGCCATCATCACTATCCTCGCTTGTGCCTGGTACTGTGTGCTGCCCCCAGAGCGCTCCAACATGGACAAGAGTCCAGCCGGCCATACTAAGACTATCCCCCTTCCTTCTGCTGTCTCGCCACCCTACCCGGACGACGAGCTCACCGGCGATCACACTCAACCTCTCGCTAAGGAACATATTTATCAATACTCGCCGGATTTCGCCATGTCGAACAGCACAACCGTGTTTTGTATTCTTGTTCAGCTGCTCCCCGCTCCGACCCCTCCGTCATGCTGCGCACTTACACCCGCACCACCGTCCCGCGGGCGCCGTCACCCATCCTCGCCCCGCATTGAACAAAAGGGTCCCGCTTCTCCCCGTTCCACCCGCCCACACATTTGCCGCATCTTACCACCACCTGTTTACCCTCTCACTTCCCGCCCCTTGCACCTCTGGGCCCCAACCATTGCCTCTCAACCCCCCTGCAGGGGGGTGAAGAGGCCCCCGGCGGCTCCCACCGCGGCATCCAGTCGCGCAACTTCTCCGAGGTCGACTTCATGGACTCCGGCCCGGGCCGCTCGCCCATGTCCGAGCCGCAGTCCTCGGCCTGCAGGAAGAGCTCGACTCGCTGCAGCTCGACGACGTCCTCGTCGAGTAGTACCTGCTCGCCAAGCCGGTACTGCGCACATTTCTTTCGCAACTTTGTTCACACCAAGACGCCACCCTCATGCCCTCCTTTTTCGGTTCTCGCTCCACCTGGTCTACCTGTATACTTTTCTGTACTTGTACAACACTCTTGTACATCGTGCTTTCTTCTACGAAAGAGGCGTCATACCACTTTCTCATTTATTAGCATGCTAGTTTCTTAAGCCCATCTCCTCACCTTGCCCTTTGACACCTTCTCCACTGGGTTGTACAATAAAGTTGAATCGTCTAGTTGACACATCCCGACATCTTAGTACACATGGGCTTCACAGCTTCGTTATGTTCAACTCCGCGATCGGTGCTCGGGGCTTACCAAACTTCCTTCCGTGCCTCTGAATTTCGCTTTGATCAAACCTTGCCGCTGCAATCTATGGCGCGAATAGACCCATCATCATAAACCGCTACTGTCCTCATCCGCTTCATTTCAAACGTCGTTCCCTAAACCGAATCTCGGTGTCCCTTACAGATATACAAAGTTTCCCCCATCCGCCGATCCCAAATATTGACAGTCCTATCACTCCCCCGCTCACAATAAAGTCCGAATCATCTGACCCGGCCGCACTCAGAACCAACCCTTCATGCCCCCGACATGTCTTTGCAGCATGCCCAGAGCCTAAGTCATTGGTGTTCAGCAACTGGACATCCGAAGCCGTGAGCAAGAGTCGCGAGTTATTCTTCAAACATGATATCGATCGCACTGCACCCCCGTGTTTGGCCATATCCCCGTACAACATTCTCATGGGTAATGTCCTCAGTTCCAATTTTGGTGAAGCGCTCTATCACAACTTGCACCGCTAAGATAGTCGATTGAGATTGTTTGGATCTGGTTGAGAGGCTATCGATTCGCGAAGAGCATGTCAGTTATATAGTGAAGTAGATTAAAGCCTCGGCCCCGTCCCTTCGTTTCAGACAGCTTCTGGAGGGTCTCAAGTCTGAAGCCGCGCGCTGATCCCTTCGCCGTTCCAGCTTTAAGAAATTACCGACGGTCAGAATCGCGACCAACACTTTCTCAAAGCTTTTCGACTGTAGGACTATCTCTTGAACAATCTCGTTGAGATCGGCGGCACGCCCAAGCAAGTCTGCATCTTCCACGCTATACTTTTCTTCATATCACTCCAGAGCTTGGTCGGAAAAGTCGTCTATGGAGACACCCTCAGGTGGTTCCAGGTATTCGAAGAATAGGTCGACACCGAAGTCATCAATTGTTTCAAACTCTGTCGCGAGGGGTGGGGCCATTCGACATCCTGAAAGCGCACGAAGTGATACGGAGGTTGGAGGAAGCCTGTGTGACCTGTAGTTGTAAAAGGTGGTTTGGTGTCGTCGGAAATAGGGACCCAGTGCTCGAATACAAGAACGGTATCGCCTGAAATGACCTCGTTGGTGGCCAATGAAGCATAACCTGTACCAATCATGGCATCGTTTCCCAGACCATTGTCCTCTTGCAGAATAGTGGTGCACTCTTTGGTCTGGTTCCGACCTGCTTGAAATATGCGTACAATGGGAATCCAGGGATGGTCATCAATCTTGACAGTTCCCTGGACGAGAATCTTTGCTATTTGTATGGGGCGGTTGTTGGGGAGGACGGGGCGGATTCGCATCATTGTGAAGAATCGTAAATATTGTTACAAGGTGGGAACTCTTGTGATATCTTGCTCCATTTGACGCTCTGAGCACATCCCTGACTTCTTGACGAGATTCATGAAATGATCAAGGGCGTCGACATCATTCTTGTAGATACTGAAGTAGGTCAGGTAGGCGCGGGCGACAAGGGCAACGGCAGTGAGAGGCCGATAGCGGTCGGAGACGGCGTTGCGAGCGATGATGATAACAATGTTCTGGGAGCCCATCTCCAACCCCTGCGCGAGCCATTGGTAGGCTGCACAGACAATCTCAAAGACGGAGGACAAGGAAGGGGCGAGATAGTACGGACCGAGATGGCTGGTGGTGGTAACGACGACGCCGGGGAGGATATCGGTCATCCATGGCTCCTGACCTTGGGCACCGACGTCGAGGACGAGAGCGCGTCGGGTTTCGCCATACTTCTTGTACGCCTGCTGCAGAGCGACTTTCCAATCTGAGACAAAGGTGTCCTCCTCGTAGAGAGCAATTAAGACGCCATCGGAAAGCTCTACGATTTTGCGCGGCCTCGGCTTCTTATAAAAGGTGACTACTGTGCTGGGTACGAATTTCCCATTCCCTACGTCCAAAAACCTTTCCTTGTATATTCGTTTATTTTTGGGGCGCGTGCAGTGCACTGTCATGAGCGAACACACAGCCGCTCACAGCATAACAGGCATCAATGTCTGGTAAATACCCGGAGGGTGTTCAACATTCTCCAAATGGGTCTAGTGCTTCCCTAGTAAGGCGCTGGACAACATCCGGAATCTTACCGGTCGTGTTCAAGTCTGGAAAGTAAACGAGAACTGCCGCAGAGGGTATATCACTCTGTGATTGATCGTTTTGTTTCATCGGGGCGTAACGCCCAGTGTAGCATAAGCTTCAGCCTTTCTGTCCCTGTACAAGTTCGAACCACCGCACAGTTAAAACGATATTGTTGCTATTTGCATTCTCAACATGTTCAATTCTTCCCAACCAAAATGGTGTCACTTCGGTCACGTTTGATCCGCAATTCACAGTCACCATGCTGCCCCTATCATATGAGCACGTGTCCTCCAGTGCCAATTCGGTTTCCGAATCATCATGTGATGCCTCAACTTCGCCGCAAGCATCGCAAAAAGAAGCAAAATGCTGGAAGTCCCACTCTGGCGGGGCGGACTCCTTGCTTTCCATTGAGTCTATTTCAGAAAGAAGTGATAAAACATTTTCTCTGCATCCAATTCTATTCTCTGTCACATTTATGCGCTTGCGATACGGGCTGATGTCAACTTTGGAGGGCTTATTTGTTTGTATGACTGGTGCTTTTCTCATATCTGGAACAAAATGGAGGAAAGAACCAATGAATCCTTCGGTTCTATCAAGTTTTTGAAGCGCTTCCCTCTTTTCGACCATTTTGTACCCGACCAGGCAGGTAACATGAGCACCACCTCCTTCGAGCTCATGAGAATCATCCCGCTCGAAGACAAACTTTCTGAATGCGAGCATGTTGTTGATTCTCGACGCAACTGCACTTTGTTTATCACAAGCACCTGAAACATTGTTCATCCCAGAGACGCGGCTAGCATGTATGTTGTTTTGTACTGACGCGGAGTTTCCCCCTTGACTTTCAACAATGTGCCTGTGAAGTTCCGAAACACAGGCTGTATTCCTATCCCGCATGAAGACAGAAATTCGACTGAATCGGCGGTCAATGTCCTCATGTGTGTGCCCAACCGGTAAAAAGTTAACAACAATGTGGTTGAAGAGCCCTTTATGCACCATGTAATCACAAAATGCAAAAAAGAAGCGATTCTTGTTGTCTTTTGATGTATTATCCAGCTGAACATTCAGCTCTTTCGGAAAACAACTCATACCTTGAGCTCTTTTTGCATCTCGCAACAGAAAAAGTGAGCGACATAGCGCATCAATTGTCTGATTCGCACCTGAGGGGATGTTGTCGGCTGACGTGAAAAAACAAACGAAATGCTGTCCAGAAAGTGCCCCGTGATAGCAAACACCAGTGACCTTCTGCTTTAGAGGCCTCCCCGTATCTCTTTTTGTCGTCGTGTAGAAGCGCGGTAGTCCAAACTTCGCCTGGTCGGCCCCGTCAATAATTACAGAAAGAATTTCCTGGGGCCTTTCAATTGCGTTTGACTGAATGAGTCTATATTGTGCTCGCTCAGAGTGGATTTGCTTCAGATGTGCGCGGAATCCTTTCTTAAGTTTTTCTCTACATTTTTCATATCCTGTTTTCCTAGCAATTGACAGCAGACTCTCCTTAAAGCTTGTGCACGTGTCACAAACGGAAAAGCCGTGTCTTCGTCTACACTTGATATGTGAGGCATACCG
The DNA here is from genome assembly GCF_000350225.1 of Chondrus crispus. Classification (NCBI taxonomy): domain Eukaryota; phylum Rhodophyta; class Florideophyceae; order Gigartinales; family Gigartinaceae; genus Chondrus; species Chondrus crispus. Next base: position 164,492 of record NW_005178999.1, read on the forward strand.
TTTCCAAGTTTCGTAAAAGTGAGAAGAAGAGCACGCTCGACGGCCATACATCCCTTCATTTTCTCGAAACAGCGTGTAAACCAGGTATTTATTTCCATGTGGGAGGTGCCGCTCGATGCTGTGCGGCATTTCATCTCCAAGATCGTCAGCCAGGGCTCGCAGGAATGAAATCACCGAGGATTTTTTAGTTGAGCTCCCATCCGATCCCCCCATTCTCCCGGGGAGGCAGGAAGCGTTCGCTGAAGGTAGTTGCATGACATTGGAAATCATGGTCCTTGACACGTCCAGAGTGTCAATCACCATTCTCCAACAAACCTGCCAGCCGTCACAGTAGAAGTATCGCCGTGAGCGCTGTGGATCCAGAACGATTAGATCGACGAGGCGTGCCTTTCTTTCATCACGAGAAATTGACAGGAAATTCTCTCGCATTGACCTACACTTCTCTGTACCGACTTCGAAGACGCAAAGACGCTTGCAACAGCGTTTTGGCATCCAATTGTTGATATTCATGATGGATTGGCGTCGTGTCTTCTGTAATCGCGACTTCAATGATTTACGGTTGAGCGCGATTGGAACTTCTGATAGGGGAGGAGGATCGTCTAAGGTCGTCATGATATCGCTGTATGTGAAGGTTCAACGCTTCAGGTAGTAATGACGCACCTGCAAGTATGGACTGTGTGCAAGCACGCACTGCGGTGTGGGATCAAGAATGTGCAGCCGAACGACTACATATCCCGTACTGGTATTCGGCTGGAAGCCAAAAGTCAGCAGCCCGGATCACTGTGGTCTGTTTTCAGAATAGTAGATGTCAGGAAACTATATCAGATTCCTCTGCTGTGCTTTTAATTTTTTTTCTGAAGGTTACACTTCGAAGTGTTTATCAAAGTCCTTTTCTACGCCCGTCAAATGCCTTGACAGTGACAAATATTTGCCTTTACCAAGCAAGTATTGCGATTCCTACGCAAAACATTTCGTCAAAAGACGCGAAATCATGGTAGAGCAACAGGAATTTGTTCAAGTGGGTGACTGATATCTATATCATCTGCCTTACCCCTAACCTTCCCGAAACTCTCACATTCGATCGACCTGTTCAAATGTTTGAACTCAATGTTCAAATCTTCGGAATGAGCGGTGATTCTCTCATTCGCCTACGATGGTTTTTGTGCCTACACGAAACAACATTCTAAACAATTGCCCCGTACGCGAAGCCTTTGCTGAAGTCACAAGACTAGCGGCATTGCCTTTTACGATAGCCAAATCCTACAACTAAAGCGAGGCAGAAAGTCTTGCAGTCATGAAGGTTTCAGGAAGTGAGGTTACGAGTGATACTGTGACTGAATACGTCGATCCGCGTAAAATTGTCAATCTCTGGTACTCCAGGCCAATTCTTCCTCGAGATGAAGATATTGTCAGAGAAGGGTTTCTGCAAAATGGATACATCAGCAGTTATCTCATATCATGTCGAGTGGCTACTGTTCCTGAAATACAGCTACTCTTTGAGAGAGAGCCACATTGCTACACGCCTGAAAAGGCATCAGAAGTGGCACGAGCAGTGATAAGAGAAGAGACAGATGGACGCGCTGGAGGGTATCGCTTTTGTTATGATGGACACATCCGCAAAAGAGTAGCGGTACAGCTAATGGAGGACGGGGTTTTGATGAAGGATTTCAAGTTGAAAGGTGAATTGGTAATGTCGATGCCAGCCCAAGATGAGATTGCGTATGGACTTTCGAGAAATGCTCTTCACTCTTTCTGTGTCCCGCTCTCTTTCCTCGCAACGCTCCTACGCTGCCACGAATACGACGTTGAACTGAATACCTGGTTGAGCCAAAGGCGGCAAAAATGTTTATCAGCGACCGAAGTTGCCCGTCGCCTGGTGTCAAGTACTGCAAGAGGGGTTCAGGATGACAAAGTTATGAGCAAACAGACTGAAACAAAGCGCCAAATCTTGGGAGTTGCTCGCAAGCTTCCCATTTCTACAGTTGACTACTTACGGGATTTCATGTGCAATGATGATGGAGGCTTGCAAGTTGCGTTCACATTGGCAAATTTGCGAGAAATTCCCAAAAGAGTGACGGCAGAGGAATATTTAATGTTGGTGAAACGATTTATCAGGTATTATCAAGATTGCTTGCCTTCTCCGAAGCCGCTTCTCCCCAAAGATGTTTCGACACAGTTGGTGCAGTTACGCCAAGCAATTCAAGAGCTTGAAAAATTCAAAACCCTTTGTGATTACGACGAAATCCCGAATGAGATGACCACAATTGCAGAAAGAATGACGTGTACGCAGCTGCTGGATATCCAAATGCAGGAACATGCGTTCAGCAAGCACCTTATACAACCACTTGAAACTGCTTGCAGAAATCTGGTGCCAAATGGGACTAACCATTTGGAAATCGCCCGAAAAAGATTGCAACAAATACCTCAAGAGAACAGTGAGCACTCAGATACACATAAACATCCTGCGATTGATTCAGACACTGAACTATCATCTCCAGGTACTTCAGAGAATGGAAGCTCAAAAGACGGTGAAGAGGAGGGCTCTGCGGCCAAAGCATCCCTCTTATCGCACAGTCAATACTCAGGCGGGCCCTGTGAACGGCACAATGAGAGACCAGTTGAATCAGTTGCAGAGGCAGCGTCAGTAATTGAGGCATCTCAATTACTACCGGTTGGGTGGAAGATTGTGCAGGCTACACTTGAGGACTTCATGACACAACACGATGAGTGGAAAATGGTGCAGGGGAAAGCCGATATGGTCATGACTGTTCTACAAGATGATGAATCTAATGAGGACTGCCTGAAACAGGTTGTACGTCACTGCGGTATGGCGATGAAACAGAGCGGCGTGTGCTATATCGTGTGCAATTTTATTCACTTCTCGAAGCTTTTTTCAGTTGTATGTGCGGAGGGCATGGAAATGATGAAGCATCCCATGCTTTACATACAAGATCCGTCAACAATCAAGAGAAAGACATTATCGCAGCACCCTCAAGAGTCAGGCTTCATCGCAGCAGTATTCTGGAGATCACCAGATCGCAGGCAAAAGCATCATTACTCATTTGCAAAAGGTTACAGAAGCTCAACCCTTCCGTCGTGGGTGAACTGTGTCACAAACGTACAACAATCGCGAAATCCCCTCTGCTGTGAACAAGGCAAAATCCTTAAAGTTAGAGACATTGAAAAGGATCTCAGTGTATCTATTCTCGAGCAATGGTGCAAACCTGCAGGTATCTGTTATAATCCTAGAGCAGGCTCTATGTCCATGGGTTTGGCATGTTTGGACTTAGGTATCCAATACGTCGCGTTAGAACATGACTCGGAAATTTTCAAAGCGGCAAAAAGGAGGTTAGTCGCATCTGTTCAAGACCAAGCCTTCAAGCGAAGGAAACTGGAGCGATGTACTCGGAGAGGAATAAAGGAAACCGACAACGAAAAGGAGAAAAAAGGAATGTCCTGTGGGATTGGGGAGAAGCATTGTCGCTTTCCGGGATTGGAAACTTCGTTTTCGTGCACAGCATGCGGCGTAGGAATGCATGACCTATGTGACTGGGCCAAAATCGTGAGAAACATAAGCGTCGAGTTACGAGAAATGGTTGCGGTTTGCTCGGAGAAGTGCTTTGCATTGGGGAAATGAGTCCATTTCTTCGAAATGGCCGTCTCTTTGGTCCTACATCTACCCTACATTACATCAAGCTGCAGTTGACAGCGGCGGTGTCATGTTTGTTGATTCGAACAAACGCCGCGTGAGAGGGTTTGTTGCTGTTCTTCGTAGCCTTCAAGATTTTCTGGAAGCCGTGGACACTTTACGCGAGACGGCATGGACAAGCTCTCTCCTAAGACCAAAAGATGGAATCCTTCATATCGTCTTGCAACCCATTCTTCGATCTGACATAATATTGATAAAAGATACCGCGCGCGGATCGCAAGCCCTTATAAAATGACAAGGGCAACGGCGCCTTCTTCGTCTTTTCAAAAACTACCTGAGGCAGACACCGGACAATGTTGCCTTCAGTCATTCTCCGCGCAACTGAACAAGAACACAAACCACAGTTTCGCAGTTCGACATGGCGAAATCGTGCGGAACGAGACTACAAGAGTAGCGCTAAACTCCCTAGCAGAAAAATGAATAATTTGGGAGTGCAGCTACAGTGAAATGTGATATTTTTAGCATATTTGAGTCAGAGTGCTCTACCCTCATCCCAAGAGCACACTCCCCCGTGTTCACACATCATCGGCGCCCTGGATACCATTGCCCCCGCCGTGCCCCCGCTCGACCACGGGCCCGATTCCGCTGCCCTCGGCCTCCCGCTCGCCCTGTTCGGACACGGCGATCGCGTCATTCTCCAGCCGTACGCCTCACTGCCGCTCGTGGCAGAGCTCATTCCGAATCAATCTAGGAGGGCCTGCCGTATAGGCACGTCGCATAACGTGGGCTTGCAACTCTCGTCGACCGCCGCCTCGGCCGCGAAGAAGGCCGCCGCCGCGAAGACGGAGTCTCCGCTCGTGCAGACTGCCCACGCATTTTTGCAAAAGTCTAGCTCCACGCCGACGCGGCCTTCGGGGAAGCCCACGCCCAAGAAGCAGACGCCGATTCGCGGCTCGAAGAGCTCTTCTGTCCCAGTGTCGTCGACGCCGTCGCCGGGGAATGGAGACACTTGTTGTTTGTCTACGCCCGGGAAACCGTCCCCGGTTCCAAGCGCCCAGACGGCCTCCGCGGAACGGCAGAGTGCCTATTGTGGACGCACTGGTCAATTTGACGACGGGCAAGGTGTCGGTGTCGGGGAGTATCGACCCGCTGTGTCGCATTACGTGCGTCGAGCGGTGATTCATGCGCGACTTGACTTTTTCGGCGGGCACGTCGTCGGCGTCTGTCTCGTCGTCGGGGGCGTATGTCGGGCTGGATGACTACATTCGTAGACGGTTGCGTGAGTACCTGAATTTGCCTTCTGCCATCGGTGGCGTCGGTTGAGGGGGTGCTCGGGGGACCGTTAGGCGGCGAAACTTGGAGCTCTGAAATGGTCGACGAGATGAATGTCTCACAGTTTGAGCTGTACAATAAGCAGTTTGTCAAGACGTGGATGAAGGCACAGAGGCCGGGAGCGCGACGGCTTCGAGCGGCACGGGCGAGCCGAGGACGCGCCGTTGCGACTGCAGGCTGGAAAGGGAGGCCAATTTTGGAGGGAGCGGGGGTGGGCGCGGTGTGGACGGTCGGGTCGCGAGCGGGCGTAGCGCTTGCGCGGCGGTATAGATACGGCAGCGGCGGCCGACGCGCCGGCGGCCGATGGCAAGCGCGCGGGCGACGCCAAACGGACGGGCGTCGGTGAGGTGGGCGGGCTACCCGGGCAGGAGCTGCAGCAGGCGTGGTCGAAGCGATGCGGGCGGGCGCAGTGACAAGCCCCCAGGGAGTCTCCGGGAATTAATTTTTGTGTCATAGTCATATTTTTCTTTTTGTACACTCGCTCTGCAGGCGGTCTGTGTCCAGCACGCGGCACACCAACGCGCGGCGCAGCGCAACGGGATGTGATTTTTATGTAATAAGGATATTTATTTCCATGGATCAGTATTATGACTCGGGCATACGTGCCACGCCGCGTGAGCGTGTGGCAAGTGAACAGCCTGCGCTCTCCCCAAAAACGGATCGCTCGCCATCCTCTCTTGCACCTCCCCCAGTCGTTCTTCTCTTCCTTCTCCCGCCTTCACCCCTAGGGGCGGATTCGGGTGGTGATATTTACGCTTCCTATCCGCATCATCACTGCACGCGCCCAAATCTTATCCTTTTTCAAGTCCTGCAGTGGTCCCCGCCGCAATGGAAGCTGCAGAGTTGTCCCGCGAGACGCCGTCGCCGCCTCGACCTTCTTCCTCTCTCCTCTCCCCCGAACCCCTCGATACGAAAATGGCTGATGATAGTGAGAGCAAGCTGGAGACACCCTTTGAAACACCTGCTCAAAGAAGGCGGCGTGTTCGGAACGCCGCGTTGAAGAAGGCCTCGGAAATCGTTAAAAACGAGAGGAGACCAGTGGGACCCAAAAAGCGACGATTCTGCAAAGACAAAAACTGCGTATTGCAGGCTCTTTGCTGCTAATCTGCCCTTTACCATGGTGGAGAAGTCATTGCAGGATGCATTCGAGGCATATGGCCCTGTGGCAACTGTTATGCCATTAGATCGAGAGGGAGTTTTGAGAGACTACGCATTTGTTGAGTTTGAACGAGAACGCGATATGAAGATTGCATAGCGAGAAGCGAACCGGATGAGGTCAGGAGGCCATCGCATTCTGGTAGATGTGGAAAGGGGTCGAACTGTTAACGGTTGGCTGCCAAACAGGCTAGACGATCCGAACAATGTGTGCACGAGCAAGCGACGGAGTGAGAGGAGGGAGGCAAGGCCGAGACTAAAACATTAAGCGACAGGCTCTGAGAAGATGCGATGTCTTCTTCCTATACAAATATTTTATGCCCCATCAAGGCGAATTTACATCTACTTGTGTGAGCCTTTCCAACTAGTCACGCACTTCATCAACATGCTGTACGTAATAATTGGCTGAAGTGCTCTTCCGTTCAACTGTACATGTGTGAACACTAATATTCTTCCCGTCAGCATTGCGATATATTTATTTAAACATGTCTTCATCGGTTAGGTCGTCACCAATAGAACAAACCCAGTCCGGCGCCTCACCCTCGACATCGAAGCGTCTCAACACTTCAGCCACTGCTGCTCCTTTGTGCACCCCTCGCGGTCGAACGTAAAGGAGTTTTTGCCCCATCAAGACCTCCATCGGACTGCCGTGTAGCACCTCCTCGACCGCTTGCCGAGCATCATGTGCTCGACTGACTGCGAGATTGCATATAGCTGGCATCTCTGAAATGCCAGCTATATGCAATCTCTTTCTGCGACATTGCCTCCGCACTTCATGGGTCAAGATTGTCGAATCTGTAGTTCATCGACATAAAGGTAGAGGAGATTGATCTACATCATGACTCCAAGGAATTATTCACTCTTTGAAACCGTGAATTTTACAGTTTCACAAAAATTACACACTTTGCTGCAGTGCGCAAAGAATAAATATACTTTCCCGAATTGGCGACCTGTGTATAAAGGCCATAAATAGGCTTAAATTCGGCTTAGGCAATATTCAAACGCAGTTCTTTTTAAGAAGGAAAAATCTTTTTAATAACCAATCACTGTTCGTACCCCTTGCTTGGCCCAATATAGAATGGGACACACCGTAATCGGCAGACACGGAGAGCGTTAAGTATTGAATAGTCTTCCACGCTTCTTCATTGTACCGTGTTGGGTGACGATAGTAGGGCCATTTGTTTCGAACTGGTTCTCGCAGTCTGGTCTCTCGAGACCTGTGTCGCAGAAGAGCGTGGGTGCCCATACTGGGTGGAAAACACTACATAGGAAGCAGAGAACAGTTGGACGGGGTAGGATGAGTGGTCGCAAGTTGATGTGTAGGAAGACCGCGACACTATGACCATGAACATCCGGCCATGACAATGAAAGGCCATTGTCTTCGACGAATGGCTAGGAAACACATGTTGGTAATCGTAGCCGTTTGACATGCAGATGGATACATGCGTTGGTCGGGGTTCCAAGCGGCAGTTCAAGAGATATGCACTCGCTCCATCTCGCGGACGCGTCGAAAAACGAGCAGAAGGAAAAAGACAGTCGCGATCTCTTTCCTCGCAGGACAAGGAGTTTGGTCCAAACCTCGCGTTAATAGTGCCCTTCGCTCTTTCAGGAAATGGTCTTGGCGCGTGTGTAAGGCCCTAAATAGTGTATCTCGGGCAAGGGTGTTGGAAGGGTCCGCTTTACTCCTCGGTTTATGTCGCCCGGTATGTGCAATGTTCGCAATAATTATACTCTACCTCTGTCCTACATATGAGCCCGCAAAGTGCAATACCGCCACCAGCACACGTCCAGACACCGCTCTTCTGCCGAACATAGCGATGCAGGTCGTCGCATTCCCAACGGCAGGGTACAGCAGTAGAAATTGCGCGATGGAGCCGAGGAGCGGATACGCTTCGCCCCGAGAAGGTACAATATCCCGTTTTCATATCCCTAGTGATAGAATGTACGGTGTACCGTACATATCTGCAGATTCATAATTTTGGAAATGTCAATTATGTACGGTCTATCGTATCGTACATAAAGGCCGTTTTAGGAACATCTTTGAACGACTGTAACTTCTAGACCAGTGTAGCAATCGCATTTATGAGTTCGCAAGCGTCAAGCGTAGGTTCCGTAGAATCGTCCACGTGTTCATTTTTTGTTGGAAGTCAATACGGACAGAATGATGTGTCACAAAAGCTCGGTCACCATTCGAAGCACCTGAAATCTCCCTTCGAGGCAAAGTACGACCCCCAGGAAACTCTCTAACCTTCGGAGTAGTCTCCATACTCACTTGGAGGTTCCTAAACCACCGGAACAACAGAGCATGAACGCAGAAATCCCTCAGCCCGCCATCGCTCCCGCCACCAGCTCTAAAGCTGTGCAAGAGCAACTTGCGATTCCTTCCATCCCCCTTAGTCAGCTTATACAGACCGCAACCACTCTTGAGGAAAACGCAAGACTTTATGCAGCGCTAGATACTCCTCTAGCCGTAACGACGCCTGAGTGTGCTGCTCAAGCCCGCTCTACACGAGGAAGACGGTCTGGAAGAGGACACCCGCTGGCAAAGAGAAGAGCTGGTGGACGTACGGCCGGAAGTGGCAGAGGGGGACGAACTAGAAGAGATGGTGCTGCGCATACGGCTGGCTGGAGGATTAAATCTGTCACCGAACAGCCGGTTAAGCTCGAAAACGACTTTACAAATTCCGTTCTATCAGAACGCGCACGCCTATTCTCCCGAGCTGTTCTTGAGCGCATGAAGACGGAATTTCAAGTTCGGCAGCTACATCACGCCCGGTCGAGCTACGTTGTTTTGTTTTGTGGTGAGTTGGTTCGCAAGTACAGCCTGTGGACAACGAAAGACTTGTCATGACCTACTCAAGCGTTTTAACTGTAGACCGCGCATCATGTATGCATTCCTTGCTGATTTTTCTTCTCACAGTGATCTGGATTCAGCGTTGTGAAGACCAGTGAGTTGCTCCAGAAGCTAGACTGCCCTGTACTGCCATTATCCGTAGTGCGTTATCTGTCCGCAAATATTTTAACGTTCTCCACGACAGGATGTGGATGTAGTGGTGAGAGTGTCTGATGTTCTCTAAGGGATCAGACAGTGCGGCTTTCTGAGTTTGGAATAGCAGCATACGGTATGTCTTGTATGGTTTTTATCACCTTGTTACACTTTTGCTACACTCGACGACGACCTGTACGGCACAAGGGCAACTGATAATCAAGTTAAAACAATAAGTTCAAGGAAAGCCGACAAAGAAGGGCATTGCGTTGACGCCCTTGCTGATGCCTTATTGGAGGGAGCGGAGGGAGCAGCTAGCGGCATCCCTCGAATACACCTATTCTCTGCGTAGAAACAGACCCCTTCTGCAGCTGTCGCACAGCTGCTGCCACGTTATACAAGACCCCAAAAATATTGTAATATTCCATTTACTCATCACGATTTATTGCCACTACTGTCGCGCACGGGGGCAACTGTGCAAATTCACCGTTCACTGTAATCTTCGTAAAAGATTAACTCTCCCCGAATTGCGCGTCATGTCTTCGCAAACAGAAACGATTCTCACAATATCCATCAACTTGCCCGCCCTTTTGCCTCCTTTTGCATTCAACATCACCCTGAAACAAAACCAAGCGATACCTTATTACATTGTCTACTAACTCATCGCCACGACCAACCCCTTTCACATTTCTCAATCACCAATATGCCTCCTCGTATCAACCTACCCACCACCGCAGCCGCTCTCGATCTGCTCGAAGAGCATACCGCTGCACGAAACGAAGCCTTAAATCTGTATGACGAGGCTCCCGACCTTTGCGACAGTGACGAGGATCTCGAAAGCGAATGCCCTCAAATTGACCCCTTTTTCGAAGAAGACGGAAATCAAGCCATTCACCAAATGACAAATTTCAGTCTCGTCGAGTTCAACGGGATTTGGAACCAGTTGAGGTCTCACATCTCCCAGCGCTACAACACAGGAAGAGGTTCCAAATCCCTTATCAAGCCCAAGGATCTCTTGTTCATGACCATAGCAGTGTTGAAACACGGGGCCAAGTGGGATGTAATCGCGTATTTGTTTGGCATCAAACCGGCGACATTCGAGAAGAGGGTTTCTGATATGATAAAAACAATTTCGGACTTCTCGTTCAATCGCTTCGTCACAAACTATGCGGATCGATATACGATGGACCGCCTTATTGCCGACAAAACAGTTTTTAAACATTACAAGCTGTGCAGATACGCCACCGACGTGAAGTTTCAGCAGAGCTTTCGCCCTGGGGGTACGCTGGAAGAGGTCAAGAAATATTTCTCTGGAAAACATAAGCTATACGGTTTTAAGGTAGAAGTCTCCGTTCTTCCAAACGGACTGGCAATATGCGCAAGTTTACATCGCCCTGGCTCTATCGCCGATATTGAAATCATGAGGGACATGATGGCGTTTCACGACGATGCTTTAGAGAAGACAGAAAGCGAAAAGGCGATCACAGATATCGGCACATTTTCCGACAGGTTTCCAAATAGCTGGGCAGTCCTTCTGGATAAATGGTATACGGGAATGGAGGCTGATGTGAGGGCTATAATACCAAAGAAAAACCCTCGCGGCGGAGTTTTAAGCGTACCGGATCGAAAAGAGAACGAAAAAAAGCGTCGGACAGGGTGATAGTCGAGAATTTTTTTGGGCGTCAGGGAGGAGTATGGGCAGTTGTTTCGAATGAGTTTCGTTGGAAGGAGGACAGCTACGATAGCATTTTCCGTCTCACAATAACTTTTACCAACCTACACATCAAGTGGTATCCTCTACGAGATGCCGATGGTCGTACTTATGAGCGGTATTTGAAGCGATTGTTCGACATTGCAGACACTGCCGTCAAGAAGCGAAAGCGCACTCAAGCATCTTATCGTCAGCGACGTCAGAGAATGATGCAGCGCAGTGTTCGTGGTGAGCAGGAAGCTGAAGGAGCGGTTCTGTTCGAAGACGAGGAGGAGGAGGAGAGCGTTTCTGTGTGAGTAAAAATGCAGAGAGTCTAGGTTCATCTGCGAAAATAGTGGTACTTGTTAAGGGAGAGCTGCAGTCTGACCACGTGTTGTGTAATTGCCGGGTTGGGCGGAGTGATTTAGTAAAATGAGAAAATACCTGATCTTCCGGGTTTTTGCCATTACCTCCGACGCAAGCCGCAACTGATCCGCATACCTAATGGTTCGCTTTAGGCGTAGGAGAGAATCACAAGCATCGAATGTGGAGAAGTTAATCGGCACAGTAGTGGATGCTCGGGGCGAGGAATCTCTCTCTGGGTTTGTGATTATTGCAGACCGCGGCTATAGAAAAATGAGCATGATCCCTAGTCTAGCGAGGAAGGGAATTGGATTTATTTTTATAATTCCTGAGCACTTGTTGAGGTGCCACCCGTTCGTGGGGGCTTCCCAATTTGATCCCGCTAGGATGGATATTGATGAGAGCGACGCAGAAGATGGCAGCGATGCGGCGAGTAACTCCATTCAGGCGCAATCTAGAAACTCTACTATGCTGTACGATCGGGAAATGCGTTTATAATAGATGTCAATCCGAAAATGGGCAACCTTTGCAAGCATGCCGAGAAAGCGTTCAAAGATGAGGACACTGCCATCAACACACGCGTCACAGATGTTGTACTGAGGGAAAGGGGCACTAAGAAGTTCGCAAAAACGCTTCGCTTTGTTTACCCTCTACCCAGTAGCTTGTCCAAATTTATTAATTGTTGGGTCGCTGTTCCGCGCTCAATGTCTACGTCTGAGTTGTTATTCACAAAAAGATCAAACGATGGCACGTTGATTGTCCCGCCAGCTACCTTGCATGGCAACAGGGACTTGGTCGAATCGCACTGCTTAAATAATACAGTTGTTCTAACTGTAGACCAGAGGTGTGCGAATTGGTTCGTTCTCCGACAGTTCCGTATCACGGAGACAGTGGCTGGACCAATTTTAATGAATAACTCGGAAACTCTACCACAACTTGGCATAACAGATGTAGAATGTCATGAGCGAACCATGGCAGAAAGCCTTCAACTCTTAGCAGCAAGTTGGATCAGCACTTCTCGCTCTACAGAAGCTATGATGCGTGGAACAGTGACAGAGAACGCCACCACGAATGCGACACGATCAAAGCCTTTTGTTAGGGCCATTTTTCAATGTGGTATGTTTGGGAATAAGCAGTATCGATGGCTGGCATGCTCACCTGATGGGGTGGTGCTCATAGATTTGAATCAGACGGCATTTAACAAAACAGGGCATACAGATCCATTGCTGCATGTATGCAGCGTGGAAATCCACATGAGCATTGCTGCATCGTCTCTGTCCACTGCAGTCTCCAATGCTTCAGTTGATCTTCTCTGCGTTGAAATGGGAACTTTCGCTTTTAACAGTAGTTGGCTCTTAAAAGGACTTTTCCGGAATAAAAGATTTCTGAGGGGGGCATTTGTCCCAAAAATAAGGCTAAATTATTTAAACACCGAGCAGTTGATTGATAACCTAAAATTGTTTAAATGCTTAGCTTACTGTAGTCTTCGCCGCATGCAGTCTAGTTACGGCGTGATGACCCAAACCTCAAAGTTTTCTGCGCGATGGTCAGACCTTTTACGGGAGAGGTTTGGGGCCGTAGAATGAGTGGATTGCTAGAGTGTGGAGAGGAGGAGGCGTTCGAAACAACCGGAAATACTCTGGTCGAGAAACGCGACGAAACTTGGGATGACTCATTAAGCCCCCATGATCTCATTGCAATAAGATACGCGCTTGAATTGGCCGATCTGCTGTTGAAACGAATTGAGGACAGCACACCTACCACCTTCTTGTGGCAGAAAGAGATTGCATATAGCTGGCATTTCAGAGATGCCAGCTATATGCAATCTCGCAGTCAGTCGAGCACATGATGCTCGGCAAGCGCTCGAGGAGGTGCTAAATTTTAAGACCTAGCAGTCTTGATGGGGCAAAAACTCCTTTACGTTCGACCGCGAGGGGTGCACAAAGGAGCAGCAGTGGCTGAAGTGTTGAGACGCTTCGATGTCGAGGGTGAGACGCCGGACTGGGTTTGTTCTATTGGTGACGACCGAACCGATGAAGACATGTTTAAATAAATATATCGCAATGCTGACGGGAAGAATATTAGTGTTCACACATGTACAGTTGAACGGAAGAGCACTTCAGCCAATTATTGCGTACAGCACGTTGATGAAGTGCGTGACTAGTTGGAAAGGCTGACACAAGTAGATGTAAATTCGCCTTGATGGGGCATAAAATATTTGTATAGGAAGAAGACATCGCATCTTCTCAGAGCCTGTCGCTTAATGTTTTAGTCTCGGCCTTGCCTCCCTCCTCTCACTCCGTCGCTTGCTCGTGCACACATTGTTCGGATCGTCTAGCCTGTTTGGCAGCCAACCGTTAACAGTTCGACCCCTTTCCACATCTACCAGAATGCGATGGCCCCCTGACCTCATCCGGTTCGTTTCTCGCTATGCAATCTTCATATCGCGTTCTCGTTCAAACTCAACAAATGCGTAGTCTCTCAAAACTCCCTCTCAATCTAATGGCATAACAGTTGCCACAGGGCCATATGCCTCGAATGCATCCTGCAATGACTTCTCCACCATGGTAAAGGGCAGATTAGCAGCAAAGAGCGTGCAATACGCAGTTTTTGTCTTTGCAGAATCGTCGCTTTTTGGGTCCCATTGGTCTCCTCTCGTTTTTAACGATTTCCGAGGCCTTCTTCAACGCGGCGTTCCGAACACGCCGCCTTCTTTGAGCAGGTGTGTCAAAGGGTGTCTCTGGCTTGCTCTCACTTTCATCAGCCATTTTCGTATCGAGGGGTTCGAGGGAGAGGAAAGAGGAAGAAGGTCGAGGCGGCGACGGCGTCTCGCGGGACAACTCTGCAGCCTCCATTGCGGCGGGGACCACTGCAGGACTTGAAAATGGATAAGATGTGGGCGAGTGCAGTAATGATGCGGATAGGAAGCGTAAATATCACCACCCGAATCCGCCCCTAGGGGTGAAGGCGGGAGAAGGAACAGAAGAACGACTGGGGGAAGTGCAAGAGAGGATGGCGAGCGATCCGTTTTTGGGCGAGCGCAGGCTGTTCACTTGCCACACGCTCACGTGGCGTGGCACGTATGCCCGAGTCACAATACTGATCCATGGATATAAATATTCTTATTACATAAAAAATTACATCCCGCAGCGCCTGCGCCGCGCGCTAGTGTGCCGCGCGCTGGTATGCCGCGCGCTGGACACGTACCGCCTGCAGAGCGAGGTGTATGTCATGGAGCGCGCGACGAGGCGCCCCCATCCGCACGCGGCACGACCGCGTCCTGGAGACCCCGCTCGTAATTTCCCTTCATCCCGTTTCGTCGTGTGAGCCCACCATGGCGGTCTCCATTCGTTATCCGTTTCTTCCTTCTCATCTTCGTCTTCCTTCTCACATTCTCGGTTGCCCAAAGCCAGAAGCAGCCCTTCAAGCCTCACCAACAAACTGCACCTGACAACAGCACCCCACCCCCAGGACTAGCTGGGGGCAATGGACCGGGTGGTCCCGGCGCTGGCCCCCTCCCTTCCCATCCACCCAGTACGTTGCTCCGCAAAGTCGCCATCGCAGTCATCTCTATTGCTACTGGATCTGCCATCATCACCATCCTCGCTTGTGCCTGGTGCTGTGTGCTGCCCCAGGGCGCTCCAACATGGACAAGAGTCCAGCCAGCCATACTAAGACTATCCCCCTTCCTCCTGCTGTCTCTCCACCCTACCCGGACGACGCGCTCACCGGCTATCACACTCAACCTCTCGCTAAGGAACATATTTATCAATACTCGCCGGATTTCGCCATGTCGAACAGCACAACTGTGTTTTGTTTTCTTGTTCAGCTGCTCCCCGCTCCGACCCCTCCGTCATGCTGTGCACTTACACCCGCACCACCGTCCTGCGGGCGACGTCACCCATCCTCGCCCCACATTGAACAAAAGGGTCCGACTTCTCCCCGTTCCACCCGCCCACAAAATTGCCGCATCTTACCACCACCTCTTTACCCTCCCACTTCCCGCCCCTTGCACCTCTGACCCCCAACCATCGCCTCTTAACCCCCCTGTAGGGGGGTGAAGAGGCCCCCGGCGGCTCCCACCGCCGCATCCAGTCGCGCAACTTCTCCGAGGTCGACTTCATGGACTCCGGCCCGGGCCGCTCGCTCATGTCCGAGCCGCGGTCCTCGGCCTGCAGGACGAGCTCGACTCGCTGCAGCTCGACGACGTCCTCGTCGAGGAGTACTTGCTCGCCAAACCAGTACTGCGCACATTTCTTTCGCAACTTTGTTCACACCAAGACGCCACCCTCATGCCCTCCTTTTTCGGTTCTCGCTCCACCTGGTCTACCTGTATACTTTTCTGTATTTTTACAACACTCTTGTACATCGTGCTTTCTTCTACGAAAGAGGCGTCATACCACTTTCTCATTTATTAGCATGCTAGTTCCTTAAGCCCATCTCCTCACCTTGCCCTTTGCCACCTTCTCCACTGGGTTGTACAATAAAGTTGAATCGTCTATTCGACACATCCCGACATCTTAGTACACATTGGCTTCCCAGCTTCGTTATGTTCAACTCCGCGTTCGGTGCTCGGGGTTCACTAAACTTCCTTCCGTGCCTCTGAATTTCGCTTTGATCAAACCTTGCCGCTGCAATCTATAGCGCTAATAGACTCATCATCATAAACCGCTACTGTCTTCATCCCCTTCATTTCAAACGTCGTTCCCCAAACCGAATCTCGGTGTCCCTTACAGATATACAAAGTTTCCCCCATCCGCCGATCCCAAATATTGACAGTCCTATCACTCCCCCGCTCACAATAAAGTCCGAATCATCTGACCCGGCCGCACTCAGAACCAACCCTTCATGCCCCCGACATGTCTTTGCAGCATGCCCCGAGCCTAAGTCATTGGTGTTCAGCAACTGGACATCCGAAGCCGTGAGCAAGAGTCGCGAGTTATTCTTCAAACATGATATCGATCGCACTGCACCCCCGTGTTTGGCCATATCCCCGTACAACATTCTCATGGGCAATGTCCTCTGTTCCAATTTTGGTGAAGCGCTCTATCACAACTTGCACCGCTAAGATAGTCGATTGAGATTGTTTGGATCAGGTTGAGAGGCTATCGATTCGCGAAGAGCATGTCAGTTATATAGTGAAGTAGATTAAAGCCTCGGCCCCGTCCCTTCGTTTCAGACAGCTTCTGGAGGGTCTCAAGTCTGAAGCCGCGCGCTGATCCCTTCGCTGTTCCAGCTTTAAGAAATTACCAACGGTCAGAATCGCGACCAACAATTTCTCAAAGCGTTCCGACTGTAGGACTATCTCTTGAACAATCCCGTTGAGATCGGCGGCACGCCCAAGCAAGTCTGCATCTTCCACGCTATACTTTTCTTCATATCACTCCAGAGCTTGGTCGGAAAAGTCGTCTATGGAGACACCCTCAGGTGGATCCAGGTATTCGAAGAATAGGTCGACACCGAAGTCATCAATTGTCTCAAACTTATTCGCGAGGGGTGGGGCCATTCGACATCCTGAAAGCGCACGCAGTGATACGGAGGTTGGAGGAAGCCTGTGTGACCTGTAGTTGTAAAAGGTGGTTTGGTGTCGTCGGAAATAGGGACCCAGTGCTCGAATACAAGAACTATATCGCCTGAAATGACCTCGTTGGTGGCCAATGAAGCATAACCTGTACTAATCATGACATCGTTTCCCAGACCATTGTCCTCTTGCAGAATAGTGGTGCACTCTTTGGTCTGGTTCCGACCTGCTCGAAATATGCGTACAATGGGATTCCAGGGCTGGTCATCAATCTTGGCAGTTCCCTGGACGAGAATCTTTGCTATTTGTATGGGGCGGTTGTTGGGGAGGACGGGGCGGATTCGCATCATTGTGAAGAATCGTAAATATTGTTACAGGGTGGGAACGCTTGTGATATCTTGCTCCATTTGACGCTCTGAGCACATCCCTGACTTCTTGACGAGATTCATGAACTGATCAAGGGCGTCGAAACCATTCTTGTAGATACTGAAGTAGGTCAGGTAGGCGCGGGCGACAAGGGCAACGGCAGTGAGAGGCCGATAGCGGTCGGAGACCGCGTTGCGAGCGATGATGATAACAATGTTCTGGGAGCCCATCTCCAACCCCTGCGCGAGCCATTGGTAGGGTGCACAGACAATCTCAAAGACGGAGGACAAGGAAGGGGCGAGATAGTACGGACCGAGATGGCTGGTGGTGGTAACGACGACGCCGGGGAGGATATCGGTCATCCATGGCTCCTGACCTTGGGCACGGACGTCCAGGACGAGAGCGCGTCAGGTTTCGCCATACTTCTTGTACGCCTGCTGCAGAGCGACTTTCCAATCTGAGACAAAGGTGTCCTCCTCGTAGAGAGCAATTAAGACGCCATCGGAAAGCTCTACGATTTTGCGCGGCCTCGGCTTCTTATAAAAGGTGACTACTGTGCTGGGTACGAATTTCCCATTCCCTACGTCCAAAAACCTTTCCTTGTATATTCGTTTATTTTTGGGGCGCGTGCAGTGCACTGTCATGAGCGAACACACAGCCGCTCACAGCATAACAGGCATCAATGTCTGGTAAATACCCGGAGGGTGTTCAACATTCTCCAAATGGGTCTAGTGCTTCCCTAGTAAGGCGCTGGACAACATCCGGAATCTTACCGGTCGTGTTCAAGTCTGGAAAGTAAACGAGAACTGCCGCAGAGGGTATATCACTCTGTGATTGATCGTTTTGTTTCATCGGGGCGTAACGCCCAGTGTAGCATAAGCTTCAGCCTTTCTGTCCCTGTACAAGTTCGAACCACCGCACAGTTAAAACGATATTGTTGCTATTTGCATTCTCAACATGTTCAATTCTTCCCAACCAAAATGGTGTCACTTCGGTCACGTTTGATCCGCAATTCACAGTCACCATGCTGCCCCTATCATATGAGCACGTGTCCTCCAGTGCCAATTCGGTTTCCGAATCATCATGTGATGCCTCAACTTCGCCGCAAGCATCGCAAAAAGAAGCAAAATGCTGGAAGTCCCACTCTGGCGGGGCGGACTCCTTGCTTTCCATTGAGTCTATTTCAGAAAGAAGTGATAAAACATTTTCTCTGCATCCAATTCTATTCTCTGTCACATTTATGCGCTTGCGATACGGGCTGATGTCAACTTTGGAGGGCTTATTTGTTTGTATGACTGGTGCTTTTCTCATATCTGGGACAAAATGGAGGAAAGAACCAATGAATCCTTCGGTTCTATCAAGTTTTTGAAGCGCTTCCCTCTTTTCGACCATTTTGTACCCGACCAGGCAGGTAACATGAGCACCACCTCCTTCGAGCTCATGAGAATCATCCCGCTCGAAGACAAACTCTCTGAATGCGAGCATGTTGTTGTTTCTCGACGCAACTGCACTTTGTTTATCACAAGCACCTGAAAAATTGTTCATCCCAGAGACGCGGCTAGCATGTATGTTGTTTTGTACTGACGCGGAGTTTCCCCCTTGACTTTCAACAATGTGCCTGTGAAGTTCCGAAACACAGGCTGTATTCCTATCCCGCATGAAGACAGAAATTCGACTGAATCGGCGGTCAATGTCCTCATGTGTGTGCCCAACCGGTAAAAAGTTAACAACAATGCGGTTGAAGAGCCCTTTGTGCACCATGTAATCACAAAATGCAAAAAGAAGCGATTCTTGTTGTCTTTTGATGTATTATCCAGCTGAACATTTAGCTCTTTCGGAAAACAACTCATACCTTGAGCTCTTTTTGCATCTCGCAACAGAAAAAGTGAGCGACATAGCGCATCAATTGTCTGATTCGCACCTGAGGGGATGTTGTCGGCTGGCGTGAAAAAACAAACGAAATGCTGTCCAGAAAGTGCCCCGTGATAGCAAACACCAGTGACCTTCTGCTTTGAGGCTTCCCCGTATCTCTTTTTGTCGTCGTGTAGAAGCGCGGTAGTCCAAACTTCGCCTGGTCGGCCCCGTCAATAATTACAGAAAGAATTTCCTGGGGCCTTTCAATTGCGTTTGACTGAATGAGTCTATATTGTGCTCGCTCAGAGTGGATTCGCTTCAGATGTGCGCGGAATCCTTTCTTAAGTTTTTCTCTACATTTTTCATATCCTGTTTTCCTAGCAATTGACAGCAGACTCTCCTTAAAGCTTGTGCACGTGTCACAAACGGAAAAGCCGTGTCTTCGTCTACACTTGATATGTGAGGCATACCGTTTCCAAGTTTCGTAAAAGTGAGAAGAAGAGCACGCTCGACGGCCATACATCCCTTCATTTTCTCGAAACAGCGTGTAAACCAGGTATTTATTTCCATGTGGGAGGTGCCGCTCGATGCTGTGCGGCATTTCATCTCCAAGATCGTCAGCCAGGGCTCGCAGGAATGAAATCACCGAGGATTTTTTAGTTGAGCTCCCATCCGATCCCCTCATTCTCCCGGGGAGGCAGGAAGCGTTCGCTGAAGGTAGTTGCATGACATTACAAATCATGGTCCTTGACACGTCCAGAGTGTCAATCACCATTCTCCAACAAACCTGCCAGCCGTCACAGTAGAAGTATCGCCGTGAGCGCTGTGGATCCAGAACGATTAGATCGACGAGGCGTGCCTTTCTTTCATCACGAGAAATTGACAGGAAATTCTCTCGCATTAACCTGCACTTCTCTGTACCGACTTCGAAGACGCAAAGACGCTTGCAACAGCGTTTCCGCATCCAATTGTTGATAGTCATGATGGATTGGCGTCGTGTCTTCTGTAATCGCGACTTCAATGATTTACGGTTGAGCGCGATTGGAACTTCTGATAGGGGAGGAGGATCGTCTAAGGTCGTCATGATATCGCTGTATGTGAAGGTTCAACGCTTCAGGTAGTAATGACGCACCTGCAAGTATGGACTGTGTGCAAGCACGCACTGCGGTGTGGGATCAAGAATGTACAGCCGAACGACTACATATCCCGTACTGGTATTCGGCTGGAAGCCAAAAGTCAGCAGCCCGGATCACTGTGGTCTGTTTTCAGAATAGTAGATGTCAGGAAACTATATCAGATTCCTCTGCTGTGCTTTTAATTTTTTTTCTGAAGGTTACACTTCGAAGTGTTTATCAAAGTCCTTTTCTACGCCCGTCAAATGCCTTGACAGTGACAAATATTTGCCTTTACCAAGCAAGTATTGCGATTCCTACGCAAAACATTTCGTCAAAAGACGCGAAATCATGGTAGAGCAACAGGAATTTGTTCAAGTGGGTGACTGATATCTATATCATCTGCCTTACCCCTAACCTTTCCGAAACTCTCACATTCGATCGACCTGTTCAAATGTTTGAACTCAATGTTCAAATCTTCGGAATGAGCGGTGATTCTTTCATTCGCCTACGATGGTTTTTGTGCCTACACAAAACAACATTCTAAACAATTGCCCCGTACGCGAAGCCTTTGCTGAAGTCACAAGACTGGCGGCATTGCCTTTTACGATAGCCAAATCCTACAACTAAAGCGAGGCAGAAAGTCTTGCAGTCATGAAGGTTTCAGGAAGTGAGGTTACGAGTGATACTGTGACTGAATACGTCGATCCGCGTAAAATTGTCAATCTCTGGTACTCCAGGCCAATTCTTCCTCGAGATGAAGATATTGTCAGAGAAGGGTTTCTGCAAAATGGATACATCAGCAGTTATCTCATATCATGTCGAGTGGCTACTGTTCCTGAAATACAGCTACTCTTTGAGAGAGAGCCACATTGCTACACGCCTGAAAAGGCATCAGAAGTGGCACGAGCAGTGATAAGAGAAGAGACAGATGGACGCGCTGGAGGGTATCGCTATTGTTATGATGGACACATCCGCAAAAGAGTAGCGGTACAGCTAATGGAGGACGGGGTTTTGATGAAGGATTTCAAGTTGAAAGGTGAATTGGTAATGTCGATGCCAGCCCAAGATGAGATTGCGTATGGACTTTCGAGAAATGCTCTTCACTCTTTCTGTGTCCCGCTCTCTTTCCTCGCAACGCTCCTACGCTGCCACGAATACGACGTTGAACTGAATACCTGGTTGAGCCAAAGGCGGCAAAAATGTTTATCAGCGACCGAAGTTGCCCGTCGCCTGGTGTCAAGTACTGCAAGAGGGGTTCAGGATGACAAAGTTATGAGCAAACAGACTGAAACAAAGCGCCAAATCTTGGGAGTTTCTCGCAAGCTTCCCATTTCTACAGTTGACTACTTACGGGATTTCATGTGCAATGATGATGGAGGCTTGCAAGTTGCGTTCACATTGGCAAATTTGGGAGCAATTCCCAAAAGAGTGACGGCAGAGGAATATTTAATGTTGGTGAAACGATTTATCAGGTATTATCAAGATTGCTTGCCTTCTCCGAAGCCGCTTCTCCCCAAAGATGTTTCGACACAGCTGGTGCAGTTACGCCAAGCAATTCAAGAGCTTGAAAAATTCAAAACCCTTTGTGATTACGACGAAATCGCGAATGAGATGACCACAATTGCAGAAAGAATGACGTGTACGCAGCTGCTGGATATCAAAATGCAGGAACATGCGTTCAGCAAGCACCTTATACAACCACTTGAAACTGCGTGCAGAAATCTGGTGCCAAATGGGACTAACCATTTGGAAATCGCCCGAAAAAGATTGCAACAAATACCTCAAGAGAACAGTGAGCACTCAGATACACATAAACATCCTGCGATTGATTCAGACACTGAACTATCATCTCCAGGTACTTCAGAGAATGGAAGCTCAAAAGACGGTGAAGAGGAGGGCTCTGCGGCCAAAGCATCCCTCTTATCGCACAGTCAATACTCAGGCGGGCCCTGTGAACGGCACAATGAGAGACCAGTTGAATCAGTTGCAGAGGCAGCGTCAGTAATTGAGGCATCTCAATTACTACCGGTTGGGTGGAAGATTGTGCAGGCTACACTTGGACTTCATGACACAACACGATGAGTGGAAAATGGTGCAGGGGAAAGCCGATATGGTCATGACTGTTCTACAAGATGATGAATCTAATGAGGACTGCCTGAAACAGGTTGTACGTCACTGCGGTATGGCGATGAAACAGAGCGGCGTGTGCTATATCGTGTGCAATTTTATTCACTTCTCGAAGCTTTTTTCAGTTGTATGTGCGGAGGGCATGGAAATGATGAAGCATCCCATGCTTTACATACAAGATCCGTCAACAATCAAGAGAAAGACATTATCACAGCACCCTCAAGAGTCAGGCTTCATCGCAGCAGTATTCTGGAGATCACCAGATCGCAGGCAAAAGCATCATTACTCATTTGCAAAAGGTTACAGAAGCTCAACCCTTCCGTCGTGGGTGAACTGTGTCACAAACGTACAACAATCGCGAAATCCCCTCTGCTGTGAACAAGGCAAAATCCTTAAAGTTAGAGACATTGAAAAGGATCTCAGTGTATCTATTCTCGACCAATGGTGCAAACCTGCAGGTATCTGTTATAATCCTAGAGCAGGCTCTATGTCCATGGGTTTGGCATGTTTGGACTTAGGTATCCAATACGTCGCGTTAGAACATGACTCGGAAATTTTCAAAGCGGCAAAAAGGAGGTTAGTCGCATCTGTTCAAGACCAAGCCTTCAAGCGAAGAAAACTGGAGCGATGTACTCGGAGAGGAATAAAGGAAACCGACAACGAAAAGGAGAAAGAAGGAATGTCCTGTGGGATTGGGGAGAAGCATTGTCGCTTTCCGGGATTGGAAACTTCGTTTTCGTGCACAGCATGCGGCGTAGGAATGCATGACCTATGTGACTGGGCCAAAATCGTGAGAAACATAAGCGTCGAGTTACTAGAAATGGTTGCGGTTTGCTAGGAGAAGTGCTTTGAATTGGAGAAATGAGTCCATTTCTTCGAAATGGCCGTCTCTTTGGTCCTACATCTACCCTACATTACATCAGCAAGCTGCAGTTGAAAGCGGCGGTGTCATGTTTGTTGATTCGAACAAACGCCGCGTGAGAGGGTTTGTTGCTGTTCTTCGTAGCCTTCAAGATTTTCTGGAAGCCGTGGACACTTTACGCGAGATGTCATGGACAAGCTCTCTCCTAAGTCCAAAAGATGGAATCCTTCATATCGTCTTGCAACCCATTCTTCGATCTGACATAATATTGATAAAAGATACCGCGCGCGGATCGCAAGCCCTTATAAAATGACAAGGGCAACGGCGCCTTCTTCGTCTTTTCAAAAACTACCTGAGGCAGACACCGGACAATGTTGCCTTCAGTCATTCTCCGGGCAACTGAACAAGAACACAAACCACAGTTTCGCAGTTCGACATGGCCAAATCGTGCGGAACGAGACTACAAGAGTAGCGCTAAACTCCCTAGCAGAAAAATGAATAATTTGGGAGTGCAGCTACAGTGAAATGTGATATTTTTAGCATATTTGAGTCAGAGTGCTCTACCCTCATCCCAAGAGCACACTCCCCCGTGTTCACACATCATCGGCGCCCTGGATACCATTGCCCCCGCCGTGCCCCCGCTCGACCACGGGCCCGATTCCGCTGCCCTCGGCCTCCCGCTCGCCCTGTTCGGACACGGCGATCGCGTCATTCTCCAGCCGTACGCCTCACTGCCGCTCGTGGCAGAGCTCATTCCGAATCAATCTAGGAGGCCCTGCCGTATAGGCACGTCGCATAACGTGGGCTTGCAACTCTCGTCGACCGCCGCCTCGGCCGCGAAGAAGGCCGCCGCCGCGAAGACGGAGTCTCCGCTCGTGCAGACTGCCCACGCATTTTTGCAAAAGTCTAGCTCCACGCCGACGCGGCCTTCGGGGAAGCCCACGCCCAAGTAGCAGACGCCGATTCGCGGCTCGAAGAGCTCTTCTGTCCCAGTGTCGTCGACGCCGTCGCCGGGGAATGGAGACACTTGTTGTTTGTCTACGCCCGGGAAACCGTCCCCGGTTCCAAGCGCCCAGACGGCCTCCGCGGAACGGCAGAGTGCCTATTGTGGACGCACTGGTCAATTTGACGACGGGCAAGGTGTCGGTGTCGGGGAGTATCGACCCGCTGTGTCGCATTACGTGCGTCGAGCGGTGATTCATGCGCGACTTGACTTTTTCGGCGGGCACGTCGTCGGCGTCTGTCTCGTCGTCGGGGGCGTATGTCGGGCTGGATGACTACATTCGTAGACGGTTGCGTGAGTACCTGAATTTGCTTTCTGCGATCGGTGGCGTCGGTTGAGGGGGTGCTCGGGGGACCGTTAGGCGGCGAAACTTGGAGCTCTGAAATGGTCGACGAGATGAATGTCTCACAGTTTGAGCTGTACAATAAGCAGTTTGTCAAGACGTGGATGAAGGCACAGAGGCCGGGAGCGCGACGGCTTCGAGCGGCACGGGCGAGCCGAGGACGCGCCGTTGCGACTGCAGGCTGGAAAGGGAGGCCAATTTTGGAGGGAGCGGGGGTGGGCGCGGTGTGGATGGTCGGGTCGCGAGCGGGCGTAGCGCTTGCGCGGCGGTATAGATACGGCAGCGGCGGCCGACGCGCCGGCGGCCGATGGCAAGCGCGCGGGCGACGCCAAACGGACGGGCGTCGGTGAGGTGGGCGGGCTACCCGGGCAGGAGCTGCAGCAGGCGTGGTCGAAGCGATGCGGGCGGGCGCAGTGACAAGCCCCCAGGGAGTCTCCGGGAATTAATTTTTGTGTCATAGTCATATTTTTCTTTTTGTACACTCGCTCTGCAGGCGGTCTGTGTCCAGCGCGCGGCACACCAACGCGCAGCGCAGCGCAACGGGATGTGATTTTTTATGTAATAAGGATATTTATTTCCATGGATCAGTATTATGACTCGGGCATACGTGCCACGCCGCGTGAGCGTGTGGCAAGTGAACAGCCTGCGCTCTCCCCAAAAACGGATCGCTCGCCATCCTCTCTTGCACTTCCCCCAGTCGTTCTTCTCTTCCTTCTCCCGCCTTCACCCCTAGGGGCGGATTCGGGTGGTGATATTTACGCTTCCTATCCGCATCATCACTGCACTCGCCCACATCTTATCCATTTTCAAGTCCTGCAGTGGTCCCCGCGGCAATGGAAGCTGCAGAGTTGTCCCGCGAGACACCGTCGCCGCCTCGACCTTCTTCCTCTCTCCTCTCCCCCGAACCCCTCGATACGAAAATGGCTGATGAAAGTGAGAGCAAGCCGGAGACACCCTTTGAAACACCTGCTCAAAGAAGGCGGCGTGTTCGGAACGCCGCGTTGAAGAAGGCCTCGGAAATCGTTAAAAACGAGAGGAGACCAGTGGGACCCAAAAAGCGACGATTCTGCAAAGACAAAAACTGCGTATTGCACGCTCTTTGCTGCTAATCTGCCCTTTACCATGGTGGAGAAGTCATTGCAGGATGCATTCGAGGCATATGGCCCTGTGGCAACTGTTATGCCATTAGATTGAGAGGGAGTTTTGAGAGACTACGCATTTGTTGAGTTTGAACGAGAACGCGATATGAAGATTGCATAGCGAGAAACGAACCGGATGAGGTCAGGGGGCCATCGCATTCTGGTAGATGTGGAAAGGGGTCGAACTGTTAACGGTTGGCTGCCAAACAGGCTAGACGATCCGAACAATGTGTGCACGAGCAAGCGACGGAGTGAGAGGAGGGAGGCAAGGCCGAGACTAAAACATTAAGCGACAGGCTCTGAGAAGATGCGATGTCTTCTTCCTATACAAATATTTTATGCCCCATCAAGGCGAATTTACATCTACTTGTGTGAGCCTTTCCAACTAGTCACGCACTTCATCAACATGCTGTACGTAATAATTGGCTGAAGTGCTCTTCCGTTCAACTGTACATGTGTGAACACTAATATTCTTCCCGTCAGCATTGCGATATATTTATTTAAACATGTCTTCATCGGTTCGGTCGTCACCAATAGAACAAACTCAGTCCGGCGTCTCACCCTCGACATCGAAGCGTCTCAACACTTCAGCCACTGCTGCTCCTTTGTGCACCCCTCGCGGTCGAACGTAAAGGAGTTTTTGCCCCATCAACACCTCCATCGGACTGCCGTGTAGCACCTCCTCGAGCGCTTGCCGAGCATCATGTGCTCGACTGACTGCGAGATTGCATATAGCTGGCATCTCTGAAATGCCAGCTATATGCAATCTCTTTCTGCGACATTGCCTCCGCACTTCATGGGTCAAGATTGTCGAATCTGTAGTTCATCGACATAAAGGTAGAGGAGATTGATCTACATCATGACTCCAAGGAATTATTCACTCTTTGAAACCGTGAATTTTACAGTTTCACAAAAATTACACACTTTGCTGCAGTGCGCAAAGAATAAATATACTTTCCCGAATTGGCGACCTGTGTATAAAAGCCATAAATAGGCTTAAATTCGGCTTAGGCAATATTCAAACGCAGTTCTTTTTAAGAAGGAAAAATCTTTTTAATAACCAATCACTGTTTATTGCTGTAGAAAGTACGCCTCTGCATGATATTGTACGTTGCATATTGTGAAAACATTTGTGATGGTTTTAGTGGGGTTGGTATCATCTTGCTGCAGTTCATGCATTTCTTACTATACTTGAGAGTGTTTTACACGTATCAAGGGGCATCATGGAAGGTCTTTCTTTGCGGCCTTTTACACTACTGCAGCTTTGGTAGGGATACATCTTCCCAGTTGAGATCACGTTACAATGTGTTTGGTTCGCACGTTTATGTGTAGCCATAGCAGTTTGTCATCCGGAAAATGTGTATCTAAATCCTCCAAGTTCATGCTGCACATGTAATCCCCATGTTACGTCAGGGTACTGGTATGTACCGTGTGAACATTTTCCCTTCCTTTAACCCGTACACGTATGTTGAACAAACATGATACACCTTTTACATAAATGGGGGATCTTATTTGTTCATACAAGACAATTTGTGGTAAAGTTCTATAATTGTAACTACACTCTTCCACCGTAACATCGTCAAGTTAAAAGAAGTGAAATTGTTGTGATTCTTACATTTAGTATGATAATTTAATACATTCACTCATATCAGCTGGTATGTGTGGGATAGTTCTGTTTTTTTAATTCCTGCATGGACCAGTCCTTCGAATAATACGCAAGGGCATAGGCATATTGGCGCCACAATAGGATTTGTATTCTGTTTGCAGTGCGCCTAGTTTATGCCAACTAGTTTTTTTAATTTTTTAATTGTCCGTTGAGGGCGGTGGCTTATCCCTTAATAATAAATTTTAAAGCATCAGCAGTACGCAGTACGACTGCACAACCGCGTTCAGTAAATGAATGAACATGACGTAGTAATCATGTTTCTATAATGCGGGATGACGTGTAATGTTCGAATTGGTGATGAAAATATATGTCCTTAATGAAAATCGTACAGCCTTTGTTCGTGTAATATTTTGAAAAAATATTTCATATATACTATTATAATGTTGCCATTTTTTTATTATTCCAAAACTTTCTCTAGTAGCAATGACGTCATGCTCTACAGAGCACAACGTCGTCATCTTGTTTCCAGGCGGCGGGTGACGTGTTGGATTCAAATTGATTATGAAAATATACGGTACGTCCCAAATCACATGCGTACAGTTTTTGTGGGCTGAAAGACGGTGTGCGTCCCCCTCTCCCCCCCCCGCGCCGTAAAGTAGATGTATGCTGTAAAAATTGGCGACATACAATTGAAATCTGCAACATTTATTGACGTTTTTAATATTATTATAAAGGTGACCGACGCCGTCGCTGGTGTCCGACGCCTCTCCCACGAAAACGCAAAATTCGCGCCCCACCCCGTGACGCCCGTTGCGCCGTGAGCCTATGACTCGCGCTCGTGCTGTCAACACGTGCGCGTCACACCGCACGACTCCGCGTCCACAGCCGGCCCCTCCCAGCGCTGTAGAGTCGCGCCCCACCCCGTGACGCCCGCTGCATCGTGAGTCTATGGCACGCGCTCGCGCCGTCGACACGCGCGCGTCACACCGCACGACTCCGCGTCCACAGCTGGCCCCTCCCAGCGCTGTAGAGCCGCGCCCTTCCTCGCGGCCGCTGCGCCCCCCCACCTCCCCCATACGGTTGTTTTCAAATAATTTGCATATCCGAGCTATTTTGGCGTTGTCCAAAATGTAGGGCAACCCCCCTTCAGTTGTTCAATTATTCGAAGTCTGACAAGATGAGAGACGCGTCAGCGATTTTTTGTACCTAGCCGTCGAAACCTCCCCCACGGAGCACTGGGAGGCTTTTGGCCTTATGATCGGTATGTATATATGATATGTATGCAACTGTACCAGTATCGTTCTATCGTTCTTCTCGTCTTTGTCCAAGTTTTTCCATCACTCCTGTGACGTTGAAATCTCGCATCCGCTCTTGCAATGACCTTCAAACATTCAAGCCAACATGCCAATGAGTCGCCCGTGACACTCTTCAGACACTCTTCTCCCACGTCCGTCCCTCTTCCACCCTTTCCTTTCTCCCTCGTCCCTCGATACAGCGTCCCGCTCGTCCGTCCCTCTTCCACCATTTCCCTTCTCCCTCGTCCCTCGATACAGCGTCCCGCTCGCTGCCCGCACACATGCCTTACGAATGATAGGTTGCCCATGTCCCATTCGCGATGCTCTATGCAGGTGGCGTGAACGCCACCTGTTCAGGTCGAACCCTTCCATCTCGCTCGTACTGTAGCGCGGCGACGGCCGCATCTGCACTCTCGGTTCAAACTCTACCGACACCACCCGTTTCGCACACTTTGAAACACG
The DNA here is from genome assembly GCF_000350225.1 of Chondrus crispus. Lineage (NCBI taxonomy): Eukaryota > Rhodophyta > Florideophyceae > Gigartinales > Gigartinaceae > Chondrus > Chondrus crispus. Next base: position 193,360 of record NW_005178999.1, read on the forward strand.
CAAAAAAAATTCCTGAACGACAAACACATGATGAGCACGCATTACAAACAACTAAAGCCTTTTCCTCCAACCTTGGTCCCACGTCTCACTCCCTTCCGCCAAGCAGAGCTGTAGCAAACCCCCTCATCACTTCTATCGTATCACGACCGTAGTCCCTCAGCCCCGCAATCTCCCGGCGCGCCTGTGACACCGCATCTCCAATGTTCCCGTCGGCGAGTAGTTGAAACTGCACCTCGTTCAGGCGGTGCAGCATCAGTTCCTGTGATGCAATTCGTCCAGCGATGCTCTGTAGACACCGCTGCAACCCCGCTGCCATCGGCTCCGACGCCGACGGTAGGGGAGATGGCGCATCCGTCATGTGCGAAGCACCCTCCATCCCGCAAGCGATTGCCGCCAGCACTTCGTCGCTCTCCGTGCTCATCGACAATGGGAGTGCTGGTGAACACACTTGGTCTTCATATCTATCGCTCAGCGTGCCCTCATGCTCACCCTGCATCTCCTGCGTCCTCATCACATTCGCGTGCAACGTCATCGATCCAAATAGATGTGATACTCCATTTTCGTTGCCCTGTAGGCTTCCACCCTCGCCTTCAGTGATGTGGCCATCGGGAGCGTAGCCTCCTGCAACCGGCCAAGGGACGCATTTGTTCTGGGCTTCCCAGCCGACCGCTGCGGCGAGCTCCTCTTGTATTGCCTCCCCATATACCCGCTCCTGGTGCTGCGCGGTGACCGGCAAATACTCTACCGGGATGCTGTGATCCTTGACAGCGTAAGTTTCATATGAAGTGTCCGAGGCTGGAGATTGCTCTTCCGGGGAACCATATGGAGGCTGGTACTGTGCTTCCCAATGCGCGGGAGGCTGGTGCTGCGCTATGCCATACGCAGTCTGCTCCACTGTCGCGCATTGCTCCTCCTTAATGAAGTAGTGTACACGCCCAGCAGCCTGCGAGACTCGGGCCGGCTGCTCCTGAAGCGCCGGTGTGTTTTGATTCGGTTGTTGGTCACATGTTGGAGAGTTGGTGGTATCGTAGAACGGAAAAAAAAGGAGTCAAGATGACATGATGAGCGTCGGGATGAGGGGTGAGGAGGGGAGAGGAACGAAAGCTAGTACGGCGGGGTTGGCTGTTTATAAAGAGCGGGGCTATGGACGACGGTGTGGGTGGGGGAAAGGGGTTCGCTAAGGCGCAGAGCGGTTCGTTACCATATGATTCACTCGGTTGGGGGGATGAGGGGGGCGAGCGAGGGACTGTTCCTCGTGAGAGGCAGATTGTATGAGCACGGGCCAGTTCTGCATACACCTTCCCAGAGCCGCGCCGTTCCACCTTCACCGCTTGCCTACCGCTTTACCTTCAAACTCCCGCGCGTGTCCGCTTCATTGTACACATTCGCCTATCCGTGCGTGACCCTCCAGTTGACTGCGGATGGTGGTCGCGCCTCGCGCGTTTCTGCACTACACCCATTGCCTCGTTGTCCCCGTGCAGTCGGGGAGCAAGCGGGGAATGCTCTCCGGGCCACAGCCGCCTGCTTTCCGATTTCTACGTGCCCGCTGGAGCTCGCCGCCGAGCTCGCCGTGATGCAGGTCAGGGATGCTTTCAGGTCGCCATCGATTTGTTGCTATCAATTTTGGAGAGCAGGGGCAGCTCGGATGCACGTCGGAGCAACGTGCCGTTCGGGGGCAGCTTGAGAGGGGCGCAGTGGGGATTGTAGAGATGGACGTGGACGGCGGGCCATTAATGAGCATGAGCAAGGGCAACTCTTCCCGCTAATTACGGGTGTTGCATGCCGGCGGTATTCGCAAAGCCATCCTCCTCGCCCTCTCCCCTACAAGTATATTCAGAATCCCTGCCACATTCGCAAAAACAGACACGTTTCTACCCTCGTACAAAACTATTGAAGCGGTAGCATCCGGTCAGTGGATCTGTGATGGTCCGACCAGACTTGCCGCCGTGTCCCAGGAGGGAATGGCCAATGGATGGGTGCCTCCAGAGGGAATGGCCAATGGATGGGTGTCTTAGATGGAAAGCAGCAGTCAAAAGACGGGTGTCCCAAGAGAGAATGGCCAATGGATGGGTGTCTCCAGAGGGAATGGCCAATGGATGGGTGTCTTAGATGGAAAGCAGCAGTCAAAAGAGAGAGAGCCAGTGAGTACAGTTTAAGGCGGGAAAAAGGGCATTCAAACCTGAAAGGCAGGAAGAGTGGGATTCAAAGTAGCCAACAGGTGAGTGCCATGTCAAGAATGATCATAACGAGGGCTGCGACAGGGATGAAACCAGCGATGAAACCTTCCATCCGACGAATAGGCCTTCCGTCCGAGATTCGGGACTTCCATCCGCCACGGAGCGTGGGGAGTGTTTTGGCCCGTGCTTTGATATAATTTTTGCAGATATTTTATAGAGCCAGTAGGCCTTCCATCCCAGGAATCTTCAATAGCGATGCCAATTTCGACGCCTAACCTCCCATCCGTCCAACCCATGGGTATAGGGGCAACAGGAGTACGGAAGGGGAGCGGTGTGGTTCCAGAGAGCGCGCGGATGAGATTGTCTCATACAGTATGTGGTCATTCAGGGCGGGGGAAGGAGTGGAACGGACAGAGTAAGTGAGATCAGTAGTGAACCAATAGACGCGCGTTACGAGGAGCGCCAGCCAGTAGATGCGCGTCGGGATTCAGGGGCGTGAATAGGGGAACCGCGAATGATATCGTGACAGCGACGAACGGGATCAATGACGCGACATGACAGCGAGGATGACGTCCATCCGGCCAACGGCTGCCGTCGGATGCATGTCGGCAATTTTCGACGTCCATCCGGTATGATAAAATAATCAAATTTGGCCCTGTGCGCATTGAAAATTTTCCAGATTTTTTTCTAGCCAATGCGCACTCGGTCAGACCGAAGTAAATTTGCGCTTAATTTCAGCCCACCTGAACGCGCGTCTGTTCGGACATGGGTATAGATACGAATCCCATTTGTTTGAAATTGCGTTAATTAATTAATTTGTGCAATTACATTTTAATATTTGAAATTAAATTAATGTTTTCTAAATATGGATTTTTTTAAATGGGGCTCGGGGTGAAGTCGTTTGGTGCTGTGTGCTGTAATTGTTTATTGTACACTGTCATTATGCCTTAGCTTCTCACGGATACCTCAACTTCAGCTCCACGTGTCATTTTTACCTAAACTCTTCATGGCTCTGGGCTCTATAAATAGATACCCCTCCTCGCTGATCTCAAAGTTGCCCCTTCGAGCCCTCCCAATATCCTCATGCTTTTTCCGCCTCTGCTCGTTCTCCTCGCTTCGCCTCAGTCCTCACCCCTCGGTTTGTATCCTCAAGTCTTAACATGCCCAGGTACGCAAGCCACGCTGCAACGCGCCAGGCCGCTCATGATCAAATCGACACCATGTTCTCCGGCGGCCACGCAGACGACTTGGACAGCTCCAGTACCTCTCTGCATCTAGACGAAGGCAATCCCAGCCTCAAGGTTGAAGGCAAGAACGTCTGGATCTATCATGGCACCAGCAGGAAATACCAATTGCGCAAGCTTTCCGACCTCACCACCGATGACCGTGTATTCACGCCAAGTGGTCATATCATTCTTTCCGCTGCCGTCATCAAGTTATATAAAGCGTTTACCGGGGCTCTCGATGACAAGGGCTTTCGTCTGGACGGAAAGTTTGATTGCGCGAACGCCTACATCAAGACCGACATATCAAGGTCCAAGTTCGGCAATTTGCCCGAGGTCGAGGCAGACAACTGGTGTCCTTATTACTACAGGCACTCATCTAAGCTAAAAGGAAACCTCCTCTACGACAACACTCTTCCCGCCGCCCCCGCCGACCCTCCCAACAGGCGCGTTTCGTGCATTAACGTCAAGAAAGCAGGTGAGCTATCCGAGCTTCTTCCCGATGGCCACGTGGTCTACTTGGGAGGTGACCATGGAGAAAAGGACCTCCCTCGCCACCAACCTCGCTCCCTCGCTCCCAATCCGCACGCAAAGTACGTGCAGTACAAACCTCACGCCCCGCTTCTAGGGCCCGGTGGCGTCGACAAGGGGGATCTCTACATCTCCTCTCCCTTCCCGCAGACTTGGAGAGCAACTGAACGTGGCCGCAATGTTGCCCTCGCAAGACTTCACAGTGGCCACTTCTTCTACTGGTCAACGAATTGGTCTCCGTCTCCTGGAAACCAGATCTCCCCCCTTCCTTTTCATGAAATCCCAACGGATTCTTTTCGGGATCCAGCAGGAGTCAGATTTCAGTCTTGGCCCATTTACGTTGATGATGAGGTAGTACAGCAATATGACATGTTTCAAGGAGCTTGGGTTATGCGCGGTACTCACTTGGTCCTGCACGTCAACGATCAAGACTACCCTGCTGGTGTGTTGGATCGTCTTCGAGGTGGGTTCTTCCGTACCTGTTCAAAAGAGGTTGTTCCATCCTTCGATCGCATATTGTCACGTCTGCTTAAAGCAAAGCAGTCTGTGGAGCGGCATGGAGGCAAAATGTTTGGTTTCATCGACAAGCCAGGCGGAATCGTTCAGTGCGACATTCAAAGTCTTGCCACGTATCTCAGACTTCCCCTCGACGCTCTCCTAGCTTTTATCCCGGTTTACGCCTCTTCGTTCCAGTTGTTCGGAGGCACCGTCAACTTTCTTTGCATGGAGGAGATGACAGGAGTCTTTGAAATCACCAAGCCGTTGCCTACGGGCCCATGGATGCGCGGTCAGTTGCACGACACCGGAACCGGCTTGCTTTATTTGTACTCAAACGACAAGTACTTTAGCGTTACCAGCAGAGACGGAGTCTCATGGATGACGGAATACACTGGTCCAGGTCTCTCGCTTAGGAAGGACCTAGTGCTTACACCTCTCATAGCGGGCGTTTACACTTCTTAGGGGCAGCCCCCTCTGCTGCTCGAAACATGTAGACCAATTGAAGTAAGATCGGTACTTTAGACTATGGACTCAATGGTAGGTATTGCATGCAGGCACACAGGCACTCGTCCACTTTTACTGCCCCTTACATCTAGAAAAAGAAGAACTGTACTGCATCCCGCACCAGGAGCAACCAACCGCCAGACCAAAAAAAAGCGAAGGATGGAGGGGTAGAGCGCAAGCAGCTAGAACGTATGAAAAATAAACAGTGAGAAGCAATGAGCCAGATCGTGTTTATTCGCAACAGACTGATTAGTAGTGCGTTTCTGGAGTAACTGGCTCTAGCATTTCATCCAATTCTTCGTCATCTATATCATACATCTCCATGCTCTGATCACTGTCTTCGTCACATACTTCTACATCTTCTCCATAAATTTCTTCGTAGAAGCCAAGCATCCTATTGATCTCACCACTGCCAAAAGTGTACAGTGCGGTCGCCATCCACATGATTTCGTTGTACTCTCCGTTTTGTTGAAATGAGACGTCAATTTCCGCAAGTACCAATTCTGGCATTTCAAAGCAGTTGTACATGTCGGTCACGCGGCGAAGGTAGTTAAAAGCGTCCCTCGCTTCCGCAGAGAACACCTCGTTTATCGGCGGAAGATCATCTTGAATGGCCTCTTCCAAAACGGGCGTGGAGTGTCTACCGTCGGGATGCACCGCCAGAAGAAGGTTCATGGCTGTCTTTTCGGCGGCTGGCAACCAGCTGTACAACAATTTAACCAAAAAACGGTATTCTAGGTCAGCGTTGCTAATGCCCACGCATTTTTTATTTCTACTGCGCCCCCCTCCCCCCTCCGTACAGTACTCTACCGTGGTCGTACTTCCTTTTAAACTTCTATCCTTCTATACTTTTACACTTCTGAACTTCTCTGCTTTTAAAATTCTATTCTTCCATACTTCCCCGTTCTAAACTTATATACAACTATCCCGCTCTGCTTTTAAAATTCTGCTTCTTACTTCTATACCGCTCTGCTTTTAAACTTCTATACTTCCATAATTCTCTGCATTCAAACGCCTCTGCCTCTGTGCTTCTATACATCTCTGCTTTTAAACTTCTCTGCTTTTCTGTGTCGAAACTTCTCTGCTTCTCTGCTTCTAAACTTCTATACTTTTATACTTCTTATTCTTCTATACTATCATACTCTTATTCTTCTATACTATCATACTCTTATACTTCTAAACTTCCATTCTTCTATACTTCTCTGCTTTCGTACTTCTATACTGCTCTGCTTTTTTCACGGGATTCGCGGGATTCGCCCTAATCCCTGCTAATCCCACGATGGGCTAATCCCACTTTTCTGCTAATCGCATTTGTTTTCTGCTAATCGCATTTGTTTGAAATTACATTAATTTAAAAAATTGCAAATTCCATTTGAATATTTCAAATTACACTAATGTTTTCCAAATGTTTCTTTTTATAAAAATGGGGCTCCGGGTGAATTAATATTACTTTTGCGTAACAGGACTATTGCTGCTAATTGTAATATTCTTTAGTACTTGGTGATGTGCTAATTGCTTTTTCCATTCCCACAGTACTTCATCGTAATTTGTAATGTCGTTTGGGTATAGGGAATATGCCTTACTCTATATTATAAAAGGGAATATATCCTAATTATCGGTGAAAACTTGGTTCTACCCTGTGCGTATATTACTTTTCCACTTCTGCTCAAAGACTGGGCCTCGGCTTGCATCGCGTGGTTATCCGGTAACATCCATTGCCATTTGTGTAGCAAATGCATCATGACGCATACTGTCTGGGCAAATCCAGGACAACGACAGATTCAGTTTCGATCCTGCTGCGATTCCACACGGAAGCATCACGAAAATGCGAATTCCACTGCTATCTAATTGCACGAGGCATTTCTGGAAGGAACGGCATCCAGATGCCTGCATATCGTTGATGCGCGTTGTGTCTGGATTCAAATCTGTTACGTCCGAAGGGTACCCCAACATCGTCCCCACTAGCGTCTTTTGAGTTTGGCCCTTCAGAAACTTGTGCGTATAATACTGCGTGATTCTGTCTTCCATCTGTATGCCACGGTGGTATTTGAGTGTGAAGTTGTTGTTCTCAATCTCCTCCATGATTTTCTCTCTTGTAAGATATCTGCGTGTTCGTCGCTGTGCATCCTTCCGTAGCTGTGCTTTCAGCTGTATGTGGTTGATCAGATCTGGCCCACGATGGACTGGAGAGGTAATCAAAGCACAGGCTTCTACATCCTGGACGTGGTGAGGGAGGATCTCTGCACAGAACACAAAACTTGGAACACTATTCACGTCATCGGGTGCCATTTGGTTCAAAAAGCACATGGGCACGCCTCTGTCTTCGGCGTACCTAGCGCAGGCGATGTTTGCCGCCTTTTCCATCGACGAAATCAGTACGGACGCCCTTTTGGTGCGCACCCGAGGCGACACAGATATCCCCATGTGTTCTTGTGCATCAACGTTCAACTCGTGATAGTCAACGTATTCTTCTTCTTCCACGGCCTGAGGAAATGTTTGGTTCACCAGGTTATAGATACGCTTCAAATCGTTCATCTCCTCTGATTGTATCTGCTCTTCAGCCTCCACGTACGACAGTATCTTCGGCTTTGAGATGCGAGATAAGCATATGTGATAATCCGAATCGTTGATCATGCCATTCGAAATTGGGAAACGTACCGTGAGGGTGCAGCTTCCCCGCCACCCTGCCAGACTCGCCATTCTCGCAATAGCTTTTGGGAGCATCGTCATGTTTCCCGTTGGCAAGAACTGCGTCCGCCCTCTCTCCATCGCTCCGCTCAGCAAAAGACTGTTCAGGTCATGACCGATGTATCTCGTTACGTCTGATATATGCACAAACACATAATCTTGTTCACAATCTGCGTGCCTCCTGCCTACGCTTTCTCCCTCCCTTTCAAATTTCCCAATCGATACGGCGACGTTTCTGTCGTTTCTGTCCGCATGGTGGATAGAGTACGCCATGTGGTGACTGAATGTATGTCGCCATTCCGCGTCTTCGTCTGCTCTCCCATCCTCTTCAAAAAAAATGGTTTCGGCGTACTCGACTTGTTGCGTACTGGCTTCACTTTCTAGGCAAAACGCCCCCGCCATGAGTACTTTTTCGTCAAACGTATCCCGGATCCCCAGCTCCTTGCAAATGCTTGCGGCAAACTGCCGAGTTATATCCAAGTTCATCAAAGACATACTCAGCCTCTTGCGATCTACCTCCTGAAAACGTTTCGTTGCTTCCAAGGTACTCAACAAATCTGAATCGTATGTTATCATGCCGCGGGCATCATGCGGGCTGAAGCTGCAGTTCTGGAGGCATGTGATGGTCTCCATATACGTGTCATACGCTACATTCGAACTGAATATCTCTATATCCCCAGAGTATACCGATTGCGCCAAGGTATACCACGCTGTAGTATAACCCCCCCCCTGGGGCTTTATTTTAGATTAGATCAACTCAGAATCGGATCGGTTACTGTAGAGCTCGATGCTCTACAGTACCACCACGTGTAACCCCGAGTACAGGGGGCGCACGTGTACACGTGTACGCGCGGGACCGAAGAGCGCACACACACACGTGTACTGTCAGCCCCGATGGCTGACAGTATTACACTGTCGACCGACCGCTACAGTACGTCGCTACAGTACATCGGTACTGTACTATTATGATAGGTTATTATGTACATTAAATATGGAGCGGACCGGCGGCGGTGGAGGAAGACAAGCACGGACTTGTCACCCACCGACCGTCAAGGTCCGACTTCCCGCTTATTCTAAGGTGGCGTTCGCTAACTACCTTAGAGCGGCACCGAGCGCGGGTTGAGGACGCGCGCGGTACGCCCACGAGCCGGCTCCGCCTCCGCCCGTCGGTACTGGATCGTCACCCAGTACCGCGCCGGGGCGTCGAGGCGTCGAACCGCTCGCGCGTACCGGCGTCCTCCCCGTTCCCGCTCTACCACGCTACCCGGGCCCGCCGCCCGGTGCCGTTAGCTGGTGTCCTGCTTCACCCCCGTCTTCCCGTTCGGACGGGGTCTACGTCGAGCTGTGCATACACCCCTATCGCTGGGGGTGTTTATGCTACAGTGGTCTCCCGACCTAGAAGACCCTGGAGTCCGATCTCCGAGAAGACTTCCGCTTCCCTCCGCGAACCGATCGCGTCGAGATGAGCCAAGAGTTTGAGCCCTCGATCCGCTCCGAAGCGGCGGATCTGAGTACGGCCGCTGTGCAGTCCCCATCCGCCCCGTCGGGCGACGGCGACGCAGGTCCTCGTGACCGCGAACCGTCGCTCGGATCCTCCGAGGAAAGAGCGGCGGCGATGTTCGAACGCATAGCCGAATACATCGAGGAAGTCCGTACTTCCCTTCGGATCGATGTATCGGACCATGTATACACTCGATGTATGGCCGAACTCCGCTCCCTGCGTGAAGGGAGGTTCGATAGAGTGACGCAGTCCTTAGAGAATCTCCGAGCACTGATCGACGAGTTACACTCGCGGATCGTGCTCGTCGAAGACTCCCGTTTCGCCTCGCCCGGACCGTCCGGGCAAGGTCGCCCTGAGAGGCCGACCTCGGTGAGACGACCCGAGGACCGAACCTCTCCGTCTGCAGAGCAATTGGGTGCGTTCGCGCACCTCTCTGCTGAGCTCGACGCCACTCGTCGGCGTGCTCGTGACATGGAACGTACCATGGCCGAAAGGCTACCCGGTGCCCCCCCGAGAGGGCCCGGTGGTACCGTACCTCCGAGCGCCGCCGCCCCCGAGGGTTGGCGTCCGACTGGTGCCGCTACCAGTCGGACTGCAGAAGGAAGCCGTCCTCCGATAGACGCGAACTTCGCGTCTGAGACCCAAGCCTTGCCGCCTATCGCCGGAAGTAGGCGGCAAGTGGACCGCGTATCGTACGCGGACGAAAAGGACCGTGGAGGAGCCGCCCGCGGATCCGGAGAACCGACGTTCTCCGTCGATCCCCGCTGGGGCGGCTACTCGCCGGCGAGTTACGCCGAGCATCCAGGTCCGGTAGACGTCCGTACGCTACCGGTTACCTCCTTCGGCACGCTGGGTCCCGCTGAACCCGGGCTCGAGCCGGTACATACGATGATCCAAGAGTTCAGCGCCGTTGCTGACTATCGTATGTACCGCTTGGACAACACCTCGAGGCTCGTTACCTCGGGTGACGCGGGACGGATCGCGAAGTACGTCCAACGCTGTCGTGGGATCCGTCCCACGATGCGCAGCTTCGACGGTACCGACCCGATCCAGCTGCAGCCGTTCTTGAAGGATATCCGAATCACCTTCAACTCGCAACACCTGACCGAAGGTGTTGCGGTACGAGTCCTCGCGCACTTCCTCGAGCGCGACGCGGAGCGCCTGTATACGAGTTATACGATGCGTGGCCTCCGCGCCGGCCAGCTCCACGACGACGTGAGCTGGCCGGGGCTTGTGAATCAATTCTTAAAACGCTACCTCACGGACGACGTGTTAGGTGAAGCGTACGACGCTGTCGCTACGGCGCGACAGCAATCGCATGAGACGGAAAGCACGTTTGCTGACCTACTCGAGACTGCCGCGTTCCGATGCACGGCAGTCTTCTCCGAACAGTCCCTCGCGCACTACTTCGTGCGGGGACTTGCACCGGCAACCCGTGCCGCAGTATCCGAAACTGTGCAAAGGCTGCCACGCAGTCAGAAGACCGATCTTCCGACCATCCGCCGTATCGCCACGGCGGAAGGTACAACGTACCGCGCTCGGCGCGGTTTACCTCTGCCGGATTCGAAACCGGCAGGGAAGGCTGGCAGGACTACGAAGTCCGCCGCGACAAGCTCGCCCGCCTTGACCCTCCATATCGGGGAGGATGAGTGGCAGGCCGACCCTGTCCTCATTACGCAAGGAGCAGGGCCCGTGGGGGCACGAACCCCTTCACCGATGTCGACCGGAACAACATCGAGTTACGCGACCGCCTTCGCGGCCACTCCAAGAGTGGCAAGGGGTACAGACCCCCGGGTCGCAGAGCTCGACATATCGAGCCGAGATGCAGGAGGCGAAGCGCCTCGCGTGCCCCTCCTCACCGATGAGGAGGCGCGGCACGCGGCGACATTCGCCTCAACGGACGGCAGCGCGTACGTGTGCTGGCTATGCCGTACGTACGGGCATGCCATGTACGCGTGCCCGTTCCTGTCGCCGGAACAACGGATGTTCACGGCGTACAGGAACTACCGCTACCAGATGGAGACGCGCCCCGGTGCGCGTAATCTCCTCCGGCAAGCGGTGGGCGAGGGCCGTCCCCCGCGTCAAGGTTTCCCGAACCGAACGGGTGGGGGCGCACGCTTCGCCCCCCGTGGAGGCGGGTACCGTCGTAACGAAGTCGATCGTCGGGATCGACCCGCCTATCGCCAGGCGGACACAAGGTACCCCCGACAAGGGGAAAGAGGGGACCGAGACCGTTCTCGGTTACCCCAACAGGTACAAAATGCGATAATGTACCTGCAAGACTGGGTAGAGGATCCGTACCCTCTACCCACGGAGGGTCACGAAGGACAGCCGACTCGCTTCGTCCCCCATATCCTGCGACGACCGGACGCCGCAGGTCAAGGCCCGGAAGTACCGGAGTACTTCGCCAAGGCCGCCGAGCCGCAGTGGGGGAATCGTCCCGACCCACGCGACCGGCTACCGGAAGAGGACCTGGCCGTCGATAGCCAGGAGGTTAGCTCCGATAGCACGGGTAGTTCGAAAAAAGGGTAAAGACGGTTACGTACACGCGGTCGCGTGAGCCGTCTTTTCCCCACGAACTAGACCCGACCCCGCGTGCTCGCCAAGGACACGGGGGGTATTGTCCGATAATACATCCCCCGCTACCGGAGGCGAGCACGGGAGCTCCTGTAATGCCGATACAGGAGGGAGCGCATGTCGAGGCCTCCGAAGGCCCGACGTTAGGAGAACAAGACACCGGGACAGCCGACGTCCCGGTGAGGCGTAACGATGGCGACGGGGGCGACGACGACCGAAAAGACTCGGTCGACCCCCTGACTCCCGCGAGCCCAAGGTCGCCGGAGAGAGGTCCGTGTCGTACGGACTCCAGTAATCCGAGGGGCGTCACTGACCCGCGGACGCCCCAAGGAAGGGGGAGAAGGAAACGCAAGCGGGGCCAGCACCGAAACCGAAGGCCCCGACGGAACGACCTCACCGATAAGGTCGCCCCAAAGGTTGTCGACGGCGTCATTTGCCTTATGACGTCGAAGATCTACAACGTCCTCGGCTCGATAGCCACAGAGGGAAATGCATTTAAACCCCGCACGATCGCTGTTGATACGTGCTCGGGGTATAATCTGGTGAGGAAGGCCGACCTTCCCCCCGATTGGACGCGTTACGTCGTGCACGACGCACCTCTGCCACGATTGGCAGGCGCGAATAGCAACCCCCTCAAGCTTTCGGCCGTCGTCCGCCTGGCGGTGCGGTTGAGGAACACGGTGTTCCGAATTCCGTTCGTAGTTGCGGACCAGCTCGCCGTGCCGGTCCTCCTCGGCACGGCCTTCATCGATACGCACGTGCGATGTATCGACATCGAAGCTCAACGAATGGAGCTACGTCAAGGCGGTTCCGTCGCCATCGTTGACGGGAAGGGGGAGTCGACTCCCCCTACCAGGCGACACGGGCGACACACGGGTCGGCCAGACGTACGCGAGGAGGCCCCGCAAGCGATCCGAATCGCCCGCTGGGTTACCATCCCCGCGATGTCACAAGCCCGCGTGCGTGTGACAACCGCGGGGACGGGCCTCGTGTTCCTGGAACCCAAGCCCTCACTCCAACACCGACATGGAGTGAGGCTGACGAATGGCGTCGCGGAGGCCCTACCGAATCAGACCTTCGACGTCATCGTCGCGAATTTTTCACGACGAGAAAGAAGGCTTCCGAAGCACACCGTCGTGGGATACGCGAAGCGCAACCCCCTCGCGATCCTCACTCCCGAACGTAAGGTCGCCGAGGGGATCGCGCACGCGCTACACCTGACCGACTTGACCGATCAAGTCGGTGGGGTAGGAGTTGGCCGATCCAACTCCGACGATGAGACCACCGCCGGGGGCAAGGGGGTCGACCCGGTCGAACGGTCACCTTTAGGCCAACCGACGGCGAGGGGTACTGTACTCCCCCAGCAAAAGGATCCCGAAAATCCACCGATGGATTGGGAAAAAGAGATCAACCTGTCATATATCGATGACGACAAGCTCCGTGGCCACGTGCTCGAGATGCTCCGTAAGCACTCGAGTCTGTGGAGCGGTGCGCTTGGGACGATCCAAGCCACGGAGCACCGCATCCCTCTCGAACCGGGAACGAAACCGATTCGTTCTATGCCCTATCGGAAGGGCCCGGCCATGCGCGAAATGGTTGCGAAGGAGGTCAACAAGATGTTGAACGCAGGGGTTATCGAACCCGCGAGCACCGAGTGGGCGTCCCCGGTGGTGCTCGTACCGAAGAAAGACGGCTCTCTTCGGTTCTGCGTAGACTACCGGCGTCTCAACGCGAAAACCGCAGCGGATTCGTATCCGCTGCCACGGATGGACGACTGCATCGACTCGTTAGGAGATGCAGCCGTCTTCACCACGTTGGACTGCAATTCCGGTTATTGGCAGATCCCGGTCGCTCCGGAAGACCGGGATAAGACCACGTTTACGACGCACATGGGCACGTTTCGCCACTTGCGCATGCCGTTTGGACTTAAAGGGGCACCGGCCACCTTCCAACGTGCGCTCGACATAATACTCTCCGGAGTCCGCTGGCAAATATGCCTCGTCTATCTCGACGACGTGATCGTGTTCTCCCGTACGCACGGAGAACACGCGAGGCATCTCGATACCGTCTTGAGCTTACTGCGGAGTTCCGGTATCTCCCTTAAGCTCAAGAAGTGCAGCTTCTTCCGACCGAAGGTGCACTACCTGGGGCACGTCATCTCCCCAGGCAAGTTGAGCGTGGCCGATACGGCGGCCGACGCTTTCAAGACGTTCACGTTCCCGAGGACGTTGACGCAAATGCGCTCGTTCCTCGGGGCGTGTAACGTATATCGCCGATTCGTTAAGGGGTTCGCTAAGATTGCACGTCCTCTGACCGACATGACGCGCAAGGATTCGGATCCCGATTTCTATAACCCCACGGAGCTGCAACTTCAGGCGTTCGAGAACCTTAAGAAGTGCATGATCGCTCCGCCGATCCTCGCGTTGCCCCGGCACGGTCGTCCGTACATGATAGACACCGACGCGAGTGCCTACCAACTCGGCTGCACCTTACTTCAGGAGCACGAAGAGCCGAACGACTGGCGCCCCGTGGGGTATTGGTCGTACTGACTGTCCGACAGTGAGCGCAACTACAGCGCTACCGAACGCGAGTGCTTCGCCGTAGTGTGGGCCGTCCGCACACTACGGCCGTACGTAGAAGGCACGAAGTTCACCGTATGGACGGACCATGACGCCCTCCGATGGCTCATGTCCCTCACCGAGAGTTCCGGAAGACTCACCCGGTGGCGGCTACGTCTGGCTGAATACGATTTCACCATTCAGTACCGCCCCGGACGCGTGCATCAGGTGCCCGATGCCCTGTCACGACTCGTGTCGCCGAAGGCCGCCGATGACCTTCGCTCCACCGTCGAGGTGGATGACGACATCCCCACTTTCGACGGGGGCACGACAGTTCGAGACGTATCGAACGAGCTCGCGGACCACGCTTGTACCGCGAGCTGTGATCATCAGGCCTTCCATGTCTTCGTAACGACACGGAATCAAGCCGAAGCCCGAACAAGGTCGCGCGCACGGACTCGCCACGAACCGCGAGGTGACGACGAAGCCCCCGCTCTCCAAGGACCCAATTCGTTTTGGGAGGAGAACGACGAGTTCGACGCCGCCGACATCCAGCGCGCCGAAGACCCCGAGGCCAGCGCGCTCGACTCCCCGGTCGCCCCACCGCAGGACGACCTTCCGGCCCCTCTTACGATAGAGGAGATAGCCGAGGAGCAACGCGTGGATGACTTCTGCCAAACCGTTTTGGCACGACAGTCAGAGTCCCGGGACTCCGCGTTCTTCGAGGACCACCAAGGGGTGCTCAAACGGAGACACCCCTTCGACCCTGATATCGTTCAGGTCGTGGTGCCTCGGACGCTCCGCGCCAGGCTCCTTCGCCTGTGCCACAACCCGGCCATCGCGGGGCACCCGGGCCAGAACCGTATGTACTACGCACTTCGACGCGAGTACTACTGGCCCCACCTGGCTGCAGACGTCGCAGCCACGGTGCGAGGGTGTCGAACCTGCGCGATGAACCGGGTGAAGCTGAGGAAACATCTCAACCGATTGAGATTGTTTCCAGCTACGAGGCCCCTCGAGAGCCTCGCGATCGACATCTTGGGGCCGCTCCCCAAGACGAAGACAGGAAAACGGTTCCTGCTCGTGATCACGGACCGCTTCAGTAAGCTAACGCAAGTCGTTGCGCTCCGCACGATAACAGCGCACACGGTCGCAGTTGCGTTCTGCGACTCGTGGGTGTTCAAGTATGGCGTCCCTCGCACGTTGCTTTCGGACAACGGCCCTCAGTTTAATGCCAAGTTCTTCCACAGCACGTGCCGCGTTCTGGGGATAACGAATTTGTACACTTCGGCGTACCATCCCCAGACGAACGGGCAAGTCGAGCGTTATAACCGAACAATCGCCTCGATGCTGCGGAACTACGTGGGTGAACACCAGGACGACTGGGATGTGTACGTGGGGCCGCTTACGTATGCGTACAACTCCCACGTACATCGCACCACACGCACCACGCCGTTTGAGCTCGTGCTCAGCAGGCCACCGCCGGAGTTCTCTCTCCGACGGGCGGACGGCGACGCGCCCCCTTCCGATAGGGGGAACCAACGTGCCGAGTTCCTCAAGACCTTGGATTCGACTATCCACAAGGCCTACGGGAGCCTGCGCCGGACGCAGGCTCGCTACAAGCGCGACTTCGATAAGCGCATACGACGTATTAATTCCCGGCTCCGTCCCGGAGAATACGTATATCTCAACCCCACCGATGGGGCTAAGACATCAAACAAGCTCGCTTCGCCCGCGGTCGGACCCTACCGCGTGCTCGCCAATGACCGCCGAACCATCACGATCGATCGTGATGGGGTCACCGAGCGAGTCTCCGCCGACCGCTGCGTGTACGCGCCGCCTCCGATAGACGCGCCACGAGCAAGTACGACGACCCCGCGGGACCTCGCCGATAAGGTCACCGCGGGAACGCAGTATGCCGTCGAACGGCTACTGAAACATCGAGTTATGGAAGACGGAACTACGGAGTTCCTCATCAAGTGGGCGGATTACGACGCGCCCACTTGGACGGCGCGGACTCACGTCCCGGAGGAGTTGGTGTCTCGTTACGCCCAACGCCTCCGGGGACGTACCGGCAGAGACCTCACCCAAACCGTGAACGCGGACGTTCACGCTTAAGGGGGGGGCCCTCAACCGCTCCTTCGCGGATTAACCCCAGCCTGCACGAACAGACTAAAAGGGGAAGTGAAGGAAGTCGGCGGACCCTATCGGAGGGTCACAGCCGGGGACGTGTTCAAGTCAAGTCATCTTGACTTCTCGTACGTCAAGGACGCGAGACATAAGAACAAGACAGTACGAACTGCCTGAAGAAAAAGGTTGGGCCCTCGTAATGACCGACATTACGAGGACCGCGAAACCCGGTTCGGATCGGAAAAGTCGGACGACCCGCCCCCGAACAGGATTGCCGGACGATCCGTTAAGTCCAGCAACCACGGCGGGGAGGGGCGCCCGACGAACGAGGAGATCAACAGTGGGATCACGAGAGCCCTCGGTGGGAAGAGTAAGCGACCAAGAATGCCCGTCGCTTTGGTCTCAGTATAACCGAGAAGGGGGAGGCTCACGTCGAGCTTTCAATCAGCATCCGTGTCGGAGAGCCCGGCAGAAGACCGGATCATGACCCTCCCGGTGTGGGTCGTGCGAGAGGAAGCGCGCAAAACGCGTCGGCAGGTGCACAGACGAGCGAGGCTGCATTCGCCACAGCAGTAGCGAGGATAGTTATGGAAGGGGGGGGTAAGCAAAAGCAACTCAGCCTGAGGGGCACCAGTATATGCGCACAGACGCGATACACCCCAAAACCGCCGCCGACACACGCCCCATAATAGGGAAAATTACGGGGGAGGAGAACGTGGCACGTGAGCGAGTACGCGCCATGCGCCAACACCGGTTGCGTAATCACCAAATCACCCCGCCATGACCCCACTAAAATAACGGAAAATCAACGGTGGCAATTACACCAGCACGTGCAGGGCACACGGGGGTACTGTACGCCATACCAAAAGCGAGGAGAAGGCCGACGGCGCTGAGCTAGGGTACAACGGGTACCGGACAGGAGGTACACAAGTCCGCCCCCTCACCGAAGGAGAGGAAGGTGCGAATACGACAAACGGACGCCGCGCAATCCCGGCGCCGGCACCCCCAAGCCAACCGAACGGCTTTCCCCACAGTCACCTCCGCACGCATCCGGCCGCGTACTACTCGCGCGAGATGCCCGAGCCGTTCTCCCGCGAGCTGCTCTCGCGCGTGCGAGACCGCGCCCCACCCCGCCGTCGAAGGCGAGGGGCGCGGTAGAACGCGAATCCCCGACAGCTGGCGCCTCTAACATCTCCACTGCGCTTCGCACGTCTCCTTCGATTTCCCGCATACAGGACACGGGTCGCACCAGGCCTAACGTACGAGACGAAGACCCAAAGAAGACCCGGGACGCGCGACCGAGGCCAATTCCGTCCGGAAAGGCGCGGCACGGCGCCGCCCGCGCGCCTCGCCGTCCGATCGGCCCCTGCCCCTAGTCCCCTCCTTGAGCGGCCGACCACGCACCGGTTGAGCGACTGGCCCGAGCCGTCCTCCCGCGAGCGACGAAGGACCGGGCCGCCACGGAATAGGAGAAGACGAACGCGAGTTGATCCCGCGCTTTCGAGCCCTCGCCGCCGACGGCGAGGGACGCCGGAGAGCTCAAACCCACGACGGCCCGCGTCGACCCCACCGATACTCCACGATGTTTCTTTTTTTAGCCGCAAGGGCATCGCGGAGACTAAGCGCCTCCATCTCCACGCCACCGCTTAGGGTCAGACGAACCATGACGGCACCCGACCGCGTCGCTCTCCTTCGTTGCTGCCGTTGGACACCGCTCGAGGGAGCGCGATCGAATGCATTTAGGGAGGAGGCGCGTCGACACAGCAAGAGAGGGAGATTCGGCGTATCGAGCGCAGTGGGAGCAAGAGAACGTCGACGGCCGAACGCCAACGAGATGGAATACGAAAGGAGTTACGACCGAGCGGGCATCCCGACTGTGACTTAGGGTCTGGGTTGGCCGGCACGGGGACGGACCACAGTGCACAAGGCGCATCGAAACGACGTCAGATGGCCCGCCACCCTCCGTTCGGGAGCCGAAAAGGACACCGGTACGGGACCCGGTAGCGAAGAGGAATGGGTCGTCGGCCCCGCGCTCACCCGACGGCACCACGCTTCCGGAGGGTCGGAGCCGCGCTCACCCGACGGCACCACGCTTCCGGAGGGTCGGAGACCGAATGCAACTAACTTAACGAGCTTCTCAACCGCCCCTCCACCTCGGTCGGTGCGACGAAGAAAGAGAGAGGGGACGCACCGCGTCACACCGGGGCGACGCGATGCGGTAGGCGTGTTCGCACCGCGTCACACCGGGGCGACGCGATGCGGTAGGCGTGTTCAACGGGGCGCGTTCACCGGCAGCCCTGAGGAGCCCATATCTAAAGCCCCCGAAGGGCAATAACCCGGATCACTCGGGTCCCCGGGGTCGAGCTCCCCAAGGGTGAGCATGGGGACGCCCCCGTGACCGACCCCACCGGGTGGGATGGTAGCCGAGCCGACGGAACTACGGGGATTCGTCTGAGGCGGGACCGATCACGGCGGTGATCCGGACAACTCCCGAAATCCCGGTTACGGTAACGGGCGACTGGGCGTACCGAGACTAGCCGCGAAGGGGCTCTCGACGGCACACGCAACGAAATGCGAACCTCCTCGGAAGGGCCCGCGCCGAGCCCTGCCGTCACAGTAGACTCGCGAAGCGTCACGGGGAATGGACCAGAACGGCGAACCGCCGCCTGGAGACACATCGGAACCCCCAGGGGGCATTGGCGGGGGTGGAAGTTGCCACCCTCGCCAGTGTGCCGAGGGCGGCAGCGGCGCCCTGACGAGGAGGGCGCCCTGACGAGGAGGCCCGTGCGCCGGAGATGGGTAGGGTCACCGGAGAAGCGATCCGCGGTAGCCTGTATGACCGCGGGATGCGCGACCCCCGCGCCTATACGGCCCTCAAACCCGAAAAAAAGGGGAGGGGCCGCGAGGCGACCAAAGCAAAGGAAAACGATCGAACGTTGAAGGAGAAGTAACAAGAAAATGCCTTAGGGGCTTTACAAGAAGAGAGCTAACGGACGATGTACGGGACCATAGAACGACCCGAGCGCTCAACGGCTCGTGCCGTTAGGGGGCGCTGACGGGCCGGAAGCACGCGCCCTCGGGGGGCAATAACTTGGATGAGACGGCAACTCGGGCTCCATTTCATGGAGCGGAGGAAGTCCGGCCTCTGTGTGGGGAGTCCAACCCCGAGGCGGATCAGCGAGGGTCGCGGGTGCGTCGGTCGTCGAGAGGCCGTACCCGCGACCCTCAGAAGAATCTCGAAGATTCTGCCGCGGCGGGGACGCAGCACGCTCCGGGGGCCCAACACGAGCGGCTCTGAGCGCGTCACATTCTCCGCGATACCGATCGCGGTCGACGACGGTGCGCTGGAGATCCCTCGCGCGACGTGAGAAGGCATCGCGTAGGACCTCCAGCTCGCACCGGGCGTCGCGGAGCTGTGCAGCGAGAGAGTCGCGCTCCGCAGCGAAGCACTGGCGCTCCGCCGCGAGGCGACGCGCCTCGCTGCTACGCTCAAGATGCCAGTTCGTCAGGGTCCGCAGTAGGCCCTCTATGCTCCAAGTCCGATCAATTAGGTTCCCCAGGGCGCGGGACAACCTGGGGATCGCGGTGATCTCTCGGCGAGTTAAATCGAGATGGAGCGCTTGTCCCCGCGGGGTACCAGGGTACCCAACGGAACCAAGGGAGGGGAGCGGAGGTAACGTAGGCTCCGCCACCGTGTGGGGACCGATAACGGGAAGGCCCCGTACCACGTTCGTCCCAGCCGACGCGACGGCGGGGGACTCCCCGTCGAGGTCGCGATACCTCTTCCGTCGTGCCTCTCGCGCAGTAGAACCGACACCCCCTTTGCTCCGAGAGGGCGCCGCCAGGAGGGGATTCGGACGTGCCACGAAGGCATCTCCTTGACAATCATAAGCCAGGAAGGAACTCCGGGTCCCTGTCGTATAGTCGGTCCACGGTCGCCTGTTACGTTCGGGCACCGCGACGGCGCGGTGCATCAAGTCGAGGACCAAGGTGTAGGACCATGGGACATTCGGGGAACCGCGCTCCAAGGGGTGCAGGGTCACGTCGGGCAGGGGCGGCGCGACCCGACCCAGGAAGGACAGCACACCGACGGGCTGTACGAAGGCGCGTCCATGTACCGAGACCTCGCTCATGAAAGCGTTACAGGTGGACCACGCCCATTCGCACTCGTAATTGTAGACAAGTTCCTCATACGCCGGGTGCCTCGAGTCAGCACAAGCGAAGCCGAAATGCTTCAATGCGTAGGGGAGTAACGGATGCACTCCCAACGAAGGGAGTGCCTCCCCTACGCCCGGCGGGAGCTCCGGAAAGTCGCTTCGCGATAGGCCCGGAGAGAAAGCAGCGGATGGGAAGACACGACCGTCGTCCTCATCGGCGTGGCGGTACGCTGACCAATCATTAGGAGCCAGGGCGATATGGTGGATGCGCATCAGGGCGCAAGCGGACTTCTGCAGAGCCGCACGGACCCTTGAGTAGGCACGAGGACGGGGGCTGACGTACAGCCCCGCTACCTCTGAAAGGATAAAACGACGGGGAGCTCGGGGGTCCCGGTGGAAGAGGTACGTCGACATTCGATCGACGTATTCGACCTCTTCCACACTATAGGCAAACGTCCTATCACTGGGTATCTCGTCCGGAATTTGGTAGGGAGCACCGTCCCCCTCGGACAACAGACGACCCAAGGCAAGGGACGCCTCCGCTGCCAGGCCACCTTCGTAAATGGTGCGGATCCGGAGCAGGTCGGGGCGCAGGTAAGCCCTCGCCAGAAGTTCGCCGACGGTCACGCCCGACCGAGCGTGACGGCGCCACGCGTAGTTTAGGCGGCTGAGCGGTAACGGAACCGACCGCTCCAGGGGCACCCCCAGCCACTCCGTAGAGGTGTCGGCCACCTCTTCCTCCGTGGCCCTGCCAAGCCGGGACGCTGTCGTCGGAGCACCAGGGCGCCGGCAACTACCAGAAGCTCCATATGAGCCCTCTGCGGGCTGATACGTGCCCTCGCACGACCATGCCACGAGCTCCCCGCCGGGGGAACCACCGCCGACACCGACACGCGCAGGCCGAGAGGGCATCGGACCCCCTGCCACCAAGGATGATGGCGCGGTGGGCGGCAAGGCGGCGAGCGACGGAAGACTTGGCTCTTCGGGCACTGTAGGGACCCGGGGCCCTCGGGCCTTCCGGAACGGACGGGGAGGCCACCACGGCGTCGGAGCGGCACCGTTGACGACGGTAGGAGGGAGTTGTGATGCCCCCGCCGCCTCGACGGAGGCGGGGTCATCAAGGGTCGGGGCGCAGACGACCGGTGCGTCCGACCCACTGCCAGACAACGACCGCGGAAGCGAGGGGCTGTCCCGAGGGGTAGCCCGGGGCGACATAGTGAGGACGAAAGGGCGCGAGCCGATTAGGCAAACGAGAGAGTAGGGGGGCTCGTGGAGAAGGAGAAAGAACGCGGCTTGCCGGGTAGGAGGGAGAAGAACGGACTCCCCCGGAGGGAGTAGCGGGGTAATGCCGACGGCGAGCCCCAAAGGCACGCGCACAACCGCACAGCGGCAAGGAGCCGATGCCGAAGAGGGGGAGACGAGGTCCCCGGTTGACAGGAAGGGGGTCGAGAGGTCAGCACGCGCGCAGAGGAGCACGAGACAGGACCCCGGGGATACCGACCAGAGAGCGGAGCCGTGAGAAGGAGCGAAAGGGGCCGTATCGAGTACGCGGTTAGACATGGCTCACGCTCTACAAGCACCCTTGGACGCGGACGTCCCCGCTTAAGGGGGGGGCCGTGTAGTATAACCCCCCCTGGGGCTTTATCTTAGATTAGATCAACTCAGAATCGGATCGGTTACTGTAGAGCTCGATGCTCTACAGTACCACCACGTGTACCCCTGAGTACAGGGTGGCACGTGTACACGTGTACGCGCGGAACGAAGTGCGCGCACACACGTGTACTGTCAGCCCCGATGGCTGACAGTATTACAGTGTCGACCGATCGCTACAGTACGTCGCTACAGTACATCGGTACTGTACTATTATGATAGGTTATTATGTACATTAAATATGGAGCGGACCGGCGGCGGTGGAGGAGGACAAGGAGGGACTTGTCACCCACCGACCGTCAAGGTCCGACTTCCCGCTTATTCTAAGGTAGCGTTCGCTAACTACCTTAGAGCGGCACCGAGCGCGGGTTGAGGACGCGCGCGGTACGCCCACGAGTCGGCTCCGCCTCCGCCCGTCGGTACTGGATCGTTACCCAGTACCGCGCCGGGGCGTCGAGGCGTCGAACCGCTCGCGCGTACCGGCGTCCTCCCCGTTCCCGCTCTACCACGCTACCCGGGCCCGCTGCCCGGTGCCGTTAGCTGGTGTCCTGCTTCACCCCCGTCTTCCCGATCGGACGGGGTCTCGGTCGAACTGCGCATACACCCCTATCGCTGGGGGTGTTTATGCTACAGTAGCGCGCGCTGCGATTTTCCAGCCTATACGTGCGGTAGTCGACGGCCTTGGTGAACAGGTCGTTCAGCGGCCTGATCACCGGCAACCGTTTCGGATCCCGCCTCGGGGAAGACCGGCGGTCTCTGCCCCTGCGATGGCGGTCTCCTTCTCCGCCGGGGCTTCTGTAGCCCTCCAGATCGGAGTCTTCTCGCCGGAACCGACGTCGGTCGCGCGCATTGCGGTCTCCGCGGTCGCTTCTGCGCGATTCGTCCGACTCGGTGTCTTCGTCATCGGAGGGGTATCCACCTCCTCCGGCATCGCGGTATCGCGTATAGCGTCCTTCGCGGTTATCATCGGAGGGGTAACCGACCCCTCCGGCATCGCGGTATCGCGCGTAGCGTACGTCGCGGTTCTTGCGCGTCGCCCTGTGGCTACGTCTTGTGTCTTCTTCCTCGGAGGGGTTTTCTTTACCCTCCGAGGTGTAGCCTTGAGCGCTGGGTGCGCTTCTTCTTCTCAACCGATACGGCTGTCGCTTTTCTGTCGCGAAGCGCCCCAGGCGGTTTTCTGTCCCGCGGGGGCCAGCCGTATCGGCGAGTACGGGAGGGCCATTTTCTGTGGGCCCTACTGTAGCACCATAAATTGGTGGGAGGTAAATGGTCTTACGCTCCGGGTGAGGGGCCATTGTACCGATCCCGGGTGCGGCGCCGATCAGTTCAGCGTGCGTTAGCGTAGAATCCGGAGCGGTTGAGTCGCGCTGCTCGCGTGCGGCGACTCCTGCTCCGGCGAAGGTCGTGGCCAGACGATTGGCCACGGCGGAGCTGATCGCTCCCTTTAGAGCCGTACCGGACGGGGATTCTTCATCCACAGTGGTGAGCGCGGTCACCACCTCGCATTGGACTTGAGCGGGTAGAAGTTCGTCCAAAAGCGGTGGTATCGCGCTGCGTACGAGCGCGTCCACGAGCGCGGGCACCGTTCGGTCGACGCATACGCGCGCTACCTGGGGGAGTTCCGTAGCGAGGAACTCCTCGACTCAGGCCCGGATGCGCTGCTGAATCGCGTCGACCATCCATTGGACGCGATTCTCAGTGCCTGCCGACACGGCCGGCATAACATCCGATGCGGACGCTCGCGTGCGGCCCGGTCGCCGTGGCAGTCGCAGCAGGGCTTCTGGGTTCTCCACCCGGGGGCACGATGCGCCACTGCCACTGCGGGTGCTCAGACGCCCGGAGGCGGAGTCTCCCCCTTCTTCCGGTCGGTTCATCATCGAATACGCTTCGCGATCGACGCGGTGATTTCTCAACCTTTTCCGTCCGTACGGTTCTGCTCGCGATCGAGCGACTACGCGTGCGGCTCAACCTCAAGAGTTATCCCCTCCACAAGAGTACCAAAATGTGGGATAACTCCTCTCCGCCCTGGGTTGGGTGAGAGGCGGAGGCTTTAGCGAGGGAGCACGCGGCGCGGACGCGACGCGCTAATTGAACCGATCGGACGAGCTCGCGAAAAAAGAGTGGCTCACTGGCCGGTTACACGCAGTCGCCCCGTGGTGCGTGAACGGGAGCGACCGGTAACGGGTTAGAAGCCAGCGCGCGCGATAGACAACCGAAACGGACGTATATAGGCGCGAAAGGGACGGGGGCGAGCTTGCCCCAGTTTACCGGTAGGGACGGGTGTCAGGTCTTAACCCCTGAGAGGGACGCCTCGGACACCTGTCCCAGTACAGTAGTACAGTACCTGCCGCCTAGTGCGTGCCGGGTACTGTACACAATTAAAAAGCTAGCGCCATAATTACTACTACCACACGGATGCTGCTGCTACACGTGTGCACTACTGTACACGCGTGTTGCTTACAGACTACCGCACGGACGACACGTGTGCTAACGTGCACACGTAACACGCGTAGACTACCGCACAGACGACACGTGTGCCACTGTACACGTGCGCCACGCCACGGCCGGTTGGTCAACGCGCACGCTCCCTACTCGTGAGCACACCCGCCCACGTGTGTACCGTGCAAGGCCGCACGGTTAATAACCTCCCCGCGCGCGCGACGGTCGTTATACTACAATGAAAAGCGCTTAAGTTTTTGAACTGGTTTAGCGGAAGCCGTGGTAGGGGTTGGCGTAGAGGCGATCGTGGTGGTTGGTGATTGGGTGGGGACAGGCATTGCGGGCTGACATGGTTCAGAGGAGGGTGATGGGGCTGGTGTGTTGATGAGCTCTGACATTTTGAGTGTGGTAGCGGGTTGGAAGAGTGCCTGTTAATGGCGGAAGAGCGAAACATATTAGTTTCGTAGGATTCGGTTTGGAGAGAAAAATGACATCTCCACATTTTCGTTTTTTCGTGGCAATCGCAAACGTGACATACGTGTACCGAAATTTGTTTAGGGAAGCACAAAAAAATCATCTGCATAAACTCTCTATTGACATGATGACAACTTGGTGACAACGTATTTGTGCGGAGGCGTCTGTCCACGTCGACACCAGATCGCGTGCATTGCTGGAAGAGGGATTCACATAGCTTTCCAGTGCTCACCGCTGGGACTGCCCAGCACTGTAACGGTTTATGAGAAATAATTGTCCATGCACACGTGTAATTCGAAATTGTTACGAGACAAAGTGTCTATTCATACGTGTAATTCGAAAGTAGTTGCACAATCTATGCATATGTAAGAGGACCATATCCATGGTCCTCTTTGTTAGTTTTTAGAGTAGTAGAGCTACATTAGATTCTCTATAAAAAGGAGTGCGTGGGTTTGCAGAGTGGGAGTTCGAAGGGAGGCAGGCACAAACCACCTGCTAACCTAGGCGCCTCCCAACGTTAGACCTACAAAGTGAGTCGACAGTAGAACCGCTTTAAAACATTTAATAAAGTTTTTTGAAAACTTTCAAAAAGTATGTCATAATTAGTTAACATTAAACTAAAGCACTAAAAGTGGTAGCATCGCATACACCGATTTCTAACCAGAATTTCTTGAAATTTCAGGGACTGAAACTACTGCAAAAGCCGTAAATAAGGCAACAAAAGTCCCTAAAACAGAATCAGCTAAACTTGTGGAGGACGAAATTGCAGTGGTCAATTCAAGTAAAAACAGGAAAGGACGCCCGCACC
The DNA here is from genome assembly GCF_000350225.1 of Chondrus crispus. Lineage (NCBI taxonomy): Eukaryota > Rhodophyta > Florideophyceae > Gigartinales > Gigartinaceae > Chondrus > Chondrus crispus. The sequence goes on from NW_005178999.1 coordinate 219,275, forward strand.
AATCCCCCACGAGGTTGATATAATAACCGCTCTTGAGTCTAATATTTTAGATCAAGGACCCGTGATTGGATTAAGGGCATCCAGCAGTGCAACCAGAGGAGCTCAGTGTTCTACTTGTAAGACGTGTAAACCGGACAACCAATCCTGGATTGAGGATAACCTTTCAGACAATCAAATCAAATCTCTCATATTAGCTCGTGGGTTAAATTCAGCCGTCTCTACTTTAGATCATGAATACAGCAAAATATTAACAATTTGTAGTGCAATGTGCCTGGCAGGCCGCGAAAACAGTCCGACGGTCAAACGAAAAGAAGAAAAACAGCAACAGCAACAACCACTGCCGATGGCACGCGCTACGGAGCGTTCGAGGCTCCCTTTCCCCTTGTGTAGGCTTGCGACCCACGGTAGCTCAACTCCGAAGGGGGGGTTAAGGAAAGATACCCGGCCCGGGAGGATAATAGCGGTAGAGACTTATGAAGACTTGAGTGCTCGACGAGTGCGGGTTGGGCTTGTCTACGAGAATGTAACCGCGGTTCGCTGGGTTGTAAGGCCAATGCTCGACGAGCGTCTTCAGCACCTTGGGTATAATCCAAGGTCTTCGACGGGGGCTTGTTCAGCACTACCCGACGGGATCGTAACCGTGTAGCAACGCTACTACCGACGTGTTGCCCGATGGCTAAAAACACCCTCACCAGCGCGATCGCCATCGCGATAGGCGGTACCAACTCTGTCTTATACAGTAAGACCTTCGACGGAGGCGTCGTTACAACAGCCTTCCTACGGAACTTGAAACAGAAGCAGCGCTACACAACGTGTTGCCCGATGGCTAAAACGCCTACACCGGATCGGTCGCAACCGACTCCAATGGAACCAACACAATTAAGGGAAAAATAGATGTAGAGATAGAAAAGGTAAAGGATAAGAAAAAGGAATGGGACCCCGAGCAATAGGGAATGTCGTTAGCAGCGTAGAAGGGAAGCGGGTTGCGTGAACGGAAGCGGTCTTCGACGAAGGCGAAATCTAACTCCGGCAACTCGGGTTACCTTTACTGACTTGGTGGTCAGCGGGCTAAGGTATATATCGCCCCGCAGGAGCCACTACAGTAGCTTGCGGCGCTAGATCCTAGATCTAATCTAATGTCAGCAAATTAATGCCAACTAATTAACTAAATAAAATTAAACAATTAAAAATTAAAACTGTGCAATTATTCACACGTGTGTCCCCCAACCCGGACTAATTGTCATATCCAATTATTTTCCGTTCTTTTCACCCCCTGCAGAGCCCTGTATTGCACTACATATCCCCCTTTTGAGCGCCCTTGCGCTACTCAACATCAACTTAAAATTGCCTCGTTCTCCTAACTCGCACTTTCCCCGTGCATCATGTCTCCGACCGACGGTCATCTCGTGTCGTCTCTTCTGCTTCATTGGCTTCCCTTTTCGCGATTCCGTCGCGGTGTGTATAAGCAAGGGCAAGACGAAAACCCTCTCCGTATATCCTCAAGTGACCCTCCTTCCCAACCACGCGTCGAATTCGCCCGATCCGCAAGCGGACAAAGTCCCTGTTCCAAACTCCGACAACGTGTGCTTACCAGATAAGCCCTGCGCGTTCTGGGTCTCCCTTTGGTGCCCCGGCTACGGCACCTTATCAGTATGTCTGATCTGGTTTTCCATCCGGGCTTCAATCTTCATTCCCCTGTCGGCTGATATGCCTCTTCCTAACACTGTCCTCTCCTGAGTTCTGGTCCTCGAGAAGCAGACCTATCCTCTGGTTCTTCTCTCCTGTCCTCCCGTTGCCTTGCGAGCCAACTTGTGCCTCCCTTCTGTACGATCTCCATCTCCGGCCACGCATCCCGACGAATCGTCAAAACTCTCAGTTCCGTCCATCCCCCTGTTATTTTCAACTTCCTCTTCTTTTTTTCTGCGTACCGTCACTGCGGTCGTACCGCTCTTTTTACCAACTTCCTTCTCTTTCGCATTTTTTGATGATGCCGCCGTCCGTCTCCGGTCATGCTATTTCGGAGCCCGAGGCCCCCCCTCAAGAGCGGAGGCGCGACTCCCTTGTTCTCCGATCCTTGTTACAACAGCTCTGTAGAAATCTCCTTCAACGTTCCCGTAGTCTCTCTGCACCGCTATTCCTTTTTCCGTTATGGTTCACGTCTTTCCTTCCCCTTTTCTCCCCTTCATTCCTCAAATTCCTCCTCTTTCTTGCGCATTCCCTTTCTCCCATTCGCGATGTGCGTTTTCCCTTTCCTCCTCTTTTTTGCATGTGTCTGCTCAGTGCAGACGCCTTCATGAATTCAACGTCATTTTCATTTCCGGGGTCGCTTGCCCCTTTTGCTTCTTAAAAACCCCCCTTTTTTCATTCTCCACCTTCAGACGGTCTCATTGTCTGTCCAGCTACCTCATCGAGAGAACGTACAAATTTGTGAATAGGGGTTTCATCTTTCCAATGGCCCCGCCTGGTTCACTGTCCGGTGAGAGGCCTCCGGAGGCGCCCTTGTAGCACGTTGCGGTCGTCGTAAGTCTCGTCATGTTGCCAACGTCCCGCAATAAATTCTACTTCTCGTACTACCTTCTCTGTTCTTTGAGATCGACTCCTGATCTCGCTTCGGCCTCCCCTCTTTTTTTTGTAGCGGCTGTGACACAGTAGAATTGAGATGTCTGCGGCGTGTAGGTCCGTGAAGATCCATTTCCTCGGAGCGACGCCGCCGTTGTTCACTGGTCTCTCGGATGAAGGTCTGGGTGCGTAGGTAGGCATGGGTCTCCATTGTCAATGGTCGCCCCTTTTTTTTGTTCAGGACCACGGCGATAATCACACGAAAAACGATGACAAGGTCCTTGTCTACTGTAAACTGAGATCACTTGCCTCACGTCCGCTCCTTTGGCCTTTTTCCAGTGGACGTGTTAAGTGACCTTAGTTGAGTGGTCCTTATTCGGTCACGGCCGTATCATCAAAATGCTGTTTGCGGTACCCTCCGTTTTCTGATGTCTGCGTACTCGTCCGGTACGTCTGAGGCGTGACACAGAATGGCCCACCACTTGATCAGGCCGATCATGAGGAGGAACTTCCCCTCACCGTCGTGTATTGTCTCTTGTCCATGGCGCCGCCCTGTTTCTACTGTACCGTGCGGCACGATCACGTAGCGTTGCTCATTCACAATGTCCCCTTGCGTGTACGTTAGTCCCACAGACCGTCCGCTCGAACCAACCAGAGTCTTTGTAACTGTAGACCCTTATCGAACGTCTTCAACGGCCTTCCCTTGATTGACCTGGTGGTCTTGCTGATTAGTGTCCGGGGGACGCGACCGGGTCTCCGACGTCACCAGAAAAATAGAATGTAGCCGAACAAAGCGAAGTGAAAGCCGAGCACGACAGACGCGTAACTTTTTCCTACTTAACGAATTTCCATCCCCAATCTGTCGATCCTGGTCTTGCGCGTCGGCGTCGCGGTGCGGGGTCGTATTCCGTCTTCACAAAAAAGCAACCCATTGTAGAGCAAATAAAAAATAGGCAGCTAGAAAGGGAGTCAAAGAACAGGAAGGAAAAGGAGGGGGTCGCCTCGGTAGGTCACTCAGGGTATAAACAAGGTCCTGAGCTGGGCGACGTCAGTCGCTGCACGCAACAGACAGATTGTCGGTCTCAAGCTCGTCGAGCGACACTTTCTCTCCGTAGAGGTCGTTCTCGCCGTATGAATAAATAAATCACAATCCGTTCCCCTTCTTTCTTTCGTCTTCCTTACACCGCCTCGAACAATGAGGTTTGCTGCAACAGTGGATAGCCGCGGTTTTGGGCAGGGGAGGACGGTTCCTATGCGAATGTTGTGTCTAATGATACGCCGATACCTCGAAATTGGCGTGACCTCTGTTCGGGGGGGGGAATGTCCATGCGACCATCGAGCGTCGGTCCCTTCATTCGTGGATCGTAATCACCTCGCCTAATGCGAGTTTGGCGACGTCGTCTGGCGGCGGTGTTGCGGGTGTCCTGCTCAGTCCTTGGTGGGTCTGCCGCCGGGGTACTTGTGCCGTCAGCTTTTAGCGAGCGACCAACAAATGCTGTGTTTGCCCCTTAATTTCGATAAAAATTTCGAAGGCTGACTGTTGTTCCAATTTGACTACGCCACACTTTTCCGTTTGTCCCTTCTTCTTTGTGAAGTACAGTACACAGTACCTCTCATTTTCCTCCATTCATGTTGATCTGATGAGGGCGGATCGCTGATCCAGACGTGATTTTTCCCCACACGCGTCGGTGACGCGTGTATGTGTGCCAGTCCGGCAAGTTGTCTCTCGCTTAATTCCGGTTCTGTCTCCTTTGTCCTGCACCACCAAAATCGGAACAGAACACCGAGAAAGAAACCTTGAAGGCCTTTGGATAAGATCAAGACTCGGTCCCCTTTCTGCAGCGCCTTCGTAGCGGTTGACGAGGCAATTTCCTTGATCTTCACTGGTTCTACAATCCTCTTTCTGCCCTGCGTGAGGTGGCCCTCACCCTGTTCTCACGATAAGCGCACCATTGTCAGCATCATACTTGTTCACTTGCCATCCTCCGACCATTATGGCGACGTCACTTTCGTCATCACCGGTGTACGACTTTCAGTGCGTAGGCGAGCCGACGGCATGCTTGCGAGATTTCCCCCAGACTGTCCCTCAGTCCGCGTATCAACTGCCTTCCTTCGGACCGTGGTCCTGTATCAAACAAAATCATAAGTAACACTGGCAGTGCCCGTCTCCATACGACAGCAACAAAATTCATAAGACACATCCGTTCTCGGTGGGGGCTGTTGCCGCGGATCCAAAGTATCACAGAGTGCGACCTTCTCACTGCGTTTCAAGCGCGATCCCGTATTACTTAGCCATGTCCTTCTACTCTGTACGTCGAAGCTTGCAGTGTCGGACCGTCACTATTTCTTGAAAAAGTGGGGAGGTTCCCTTTTTCCTTCACCATTGTCCTTTCTTGGGACGTTACCAACGCGTGCTCTCTCTTATTCGTCGCGCTGTCTCCTCCTCGTCCGTCTATCGATTTGCCTTGTGGTCTTGTTTGATCGAGATCCGCGATACGCGGCCGCGTCCCCAGAGTCCTGCAACAACAAAAAGAAATAAAATAAAATAGAACAGAGTAAACAGAACAGAAAAGAGGGAAAGAAAAGAAACAAAGAAACGACAGAGTTGAAGAGAGGTCATGGTGGTAAGTGCTAAGTAGATCACTCTAGAAAATAAGACTGGTTGTGCGCGTCGACGTCGGTCGCCGCGGGATGACTTCGTAGCAGCGTTCTTCTGTCGGTGGTCCATATGGACGGGTCTTCGTGCTCGTCGAGCATGGGCAGTGTGTTAGCAGTGAGTGTGACGATCGGGTTCACGTGAGGTCGGGTGGGGCTTGGCCGCGGGGCGCCTTAGAATATTCATGTCGCCGACTGTTGCAAGCGACAACCACTTCGCGTGTGTACTGCAGCTGCAGTAATTTTTCCTGCTTTTTGATTATAATTTCGCAGCATGGCTGGAATTCGAGCTCTGCCTTGCGTCGCTCGTTCAGCAGTTTGTTGTCGACACGCTTATTTTTTTGATTACATCATACCCCACGCGGGCGGACCGCCTGTTCGAAACGTCATTTCTCGTGCGTACTGCGGTGAGGCGTGTTCGTGTTTTCCGGAAGGCTCAATGCCTCATCCAAGGATACAGTTTTGCTTCTCTGACTTGCTCTCCTTTCCTTCAAACTCCATATTTGCGAACCTCGTAGATGCGTTCCTTCCTCGAAGTTCTGACCTCTCAGTTGTTTCTAACCTACTAACTCTATTTACGACGGCTATCCCGGTTGTGCGTGCGACGCTTGCGTGGGTAAGGGTAGCCTTTTCCTTCGGAAATATGTGACTATCGCGCTGCGGGGGATTTGCTCAATAGGTTCCCACGTTGCGTCCTCGATGGTATACCCGTACCACCTCACTTTGAGAAATAGTTTCTCCTCGTCGTAGCCGTGGTCCACGATCTTGTCGATCACATACTCCTGACTCTCGGCTCCTTCTTCCTGCGTGTCCAACTGTCCTTCCCCTTTCCGAAGAGCCAGCGACTCATCCTCATCCTGCTCTTCCGAATCTCCTATCTATTGTAGATCGGGCGAGATGTGCGCAGCTTCCTAATTTACCAACGGTCCGTCATCCGTCTTATTCTTCGCTTGCGCGGCGGGTTCTTCTCGTTCCCCTTCTCGATTGAGGAACTGTAGCGCTTGCCGTAGCCCGATTATCGGCGTGTAGTTCATGGGACTAGGGGCTAATTCGACTCTATCTCGCGACACGCTCTCTTCTTGGTCGCCGATGGCAATGACGACCGTATTCTCAGTTGACTCCTTCACTTGATACGGACCCGTAGCCACTTGTGCCAACTTATGTTTCGGCTCGGTGGCCGTGCCTTGCTCTTTCCGAAGGAATACGTATGATCCTGAAGGGATGTCATACCTCGGTTTGCGGAGCCGTGCGTCAAAGTTTCGCTTGTAGCGCGCTTGTTCTTTTCGCAAGCTCTTATCAGCGCCTTTCATCAGGCTTTCCAACCACGACTGCAATTTCAGGTAGTACGCTCGATTCGAGCTAAATCCTTCCAAACTTGGCTGTGCTTGTAACGCAATGCTTCTCGGCGCCCGAGCTAACACCAGCTCGAAGGGCGCAATGTTCATAGTTCGATGAACTTGCGTGTTGTATGTGAACGTCACAGCGTCGCTAAATAGGTCCCAGTCCTTGGGATGGTCTCCAACATATTTTCGCAACGCGGAAGTCAGCGTGCGGTTAAACCTCTCAACTTGGCCGTTGGCTTGCGGGTGGTACGTAGTCGTGAACACATTGCGTATGCCGAGAATTCGGCAGACGTTCTGAAAGAATCGGGCCGTGAACTGTGTTCCATTGTCGGACAGCAGCTTGACCGGCGGTCCGTACACGAATACCCAATGGTGAACGAAGGCTTGTGCGATGTGCGCAGCTGATATCTTCTTCAACGGTACGGTTCGTACCAGTTTCGAGTATCGATCGCTGATCACGAGAATATACCAATTTCCTCGTTTAGTTGTAATTAGCTCGCTGAGGATGTCGATGGCGACAAACTCCAGCGGAGCTTTGGGCGTGAACAGATTCATTTCCTTCGTGTTTCTTCTTAACTTCACCCTTTCCCGCGCACATGCGGCGCAATTCTTCGCGACTGCATAGCAGTCTAGGGCCATCGTAGGCCAGTAAAAATATCTTCTCAATGTCTTGTAAAGTTTCCTGCCTCCCGGGTGTCCTGTCAATTTTGCGTAATGGCTTAACCCTAGGACGCGGTCCCTTAACGATTGTGGTATCACCACTTGTACAAACTCTGCCGCGGTACGGCATAGAGTTCCTTCGAGTTCCTCGGTCTCCATGCTGAACGTTCTCACCTTTCCGGCGTCCATTTCTTCCTTGATGCGATTGCAGAAGGGGTCGACGGCTTGCTCGCGAATGAGCTCCTCCGGAGTGACAGCTTGGAATTGATCGAAGCGCTCAGGGGCGGTCCCCCCCTCAAGAGCGAGGATGTCGTCTATCGCGTCAAAACTTTCCTCGTCCTCCACTGTACCCTCGGCCGGTTCGGCCATAAAGCATGGGATTTCGTCGTCGATTTCGTCGACGGTTTCTCCTGCAGTCCGCAATCTTGACAGGGCATCAGCTTGGCTGTTAGCCTTGCCCTTCTTGTACTTGATTTCGAAATCAAATTCCGAGAGGCGGAGCCTCCATCGGATTAATCTCCCGCTGGGTTCGGTTACGTTCATCAACCACCTCAATGAGGCATGGTCGGTATGCACAATGAAGTGCTCGCCATATAGATATGGTCTTAAAGTCTGTACGGCCCAAATTAACGCTAGAAATTTGTATCTTTTCTGAAACAGAATAGTTTCTCTCGGCTGCGGCTAACGTTCTTGAAAAGAACCCGATGGGTTTACGTTGCGCATCCGGATGCGTTTGAAATAATGCAGCGCCAATTTGATACTCGCTTGCATTGGTGTCTAACGAGTATGGTAGGTCCTTCTTCGGCAGCGCCAACACCAGTGGTGCCAAGATAGCGTCTTTGAGCTTATGAAAAGCTTTTTCGCACGGTTTGTCGAATCCTGCCAACCGGACCGGTTGTCCTTTCTTCAATAGTTGATTGAGCGGATGAGCGCTTTTCGCGTAATGTGGGACAAACCGACAGTACACATTACAAAGTCCCAAGAAGCTTCTGAGCTGTGTCTGCGTTGGAGGGTACCTCACTTGTTCCAACGCCTCGATGCGAGCCGCATCAACCTGCAATGTACCTGGCCGAACGAAATTGCCCAGGTTCTTTATCTTTTCGACGAAAAATTCGCACTTGCGAAGCTTGAGCTTCACACCTGCCTTCTCCAATACAGACAGTATTTCATCAACATGAACAATGTGTTCTTACCAAGACTTGCTGAAGATTATTGCTTCGCGGGCGCGTGCGGCGCCTGGGTCTAGATCCGTGTACATCTACACACCCCTCATCCCTTCGCATTCCACCGCGTTACCAGACCGCTTGCCCGCCGTTTACTCTGAACCGCATCCGCGCACGCTTCCTCGCCGTAGCTTGGTCTACAGTAGTGCGCGTGACCTCACCACGAGTGGGAACACAGCGACATCTTTGTTAATTTTTAGAGTAGGAGAGCTACATTAGATTCTCCATAAAAGGAGCGCGTGGGTTTGCGGAGTAGGAGTTCCAAGGGAGGCAGGCACAAACAACCTGATAACTGAGGTGCGTCTCACCGTTGGACCTACAAAGTGAGTCGACAGTAGAACCGCTTTACAACATTTAATAAAGTTTCTTGAAAAACTTTCAAAAAGTATGTCATAATTAGTCAACATTAAACTAAACCACTAAAAGTACTAACAGTAACAGAGGATGTTAAACCACTAAAAGTAGTAACAGTAGTTTTAGTGGTTTAGATTAATGTTGACTAATTATGACATACTTTTTGAAAGTTTTCAAGAAACTTTATTAAATGTTGTAAAGCGCTTCTACTGTCGACTCACTTTGTAGGTCCAACGTTGGGAGGCGCCTGGGTTAGCAGGTGGTTTGTGCCTGCCTCCCTTCGAACTCCCACTCCGCAAACCCACGCACTCCTTTTTATAGAGAATCTAATGTAGCTCTACTAGTCTAAAAACTAACATATGCAATAGATTGTGCAACTACTTTGGAATTACACGTGTGCATGGAGAATTATTTCTCATAAACCGTTACAACGTCGACACCAGATGGCGTGCATTGCTGGACGAGGGATTCACACAGCTTTCCAGTGCTCACCGCTGGGACTGCCACTGAACGCCAGCACTGCTGGCAGTGCTGGCACCACATCCGTCCTGTAATTTACAGTAGCCAAGGGTACCGTGCGGCATCGGCAGCTCCCGTTCGGAAGCCGAGTGTGAGCACTGCCCATGAGGGCCTCTCTAAGGAGTGCAAAGGCCGCACGGCCGGTACACGGCGAAACCGCGGCAACGGCTGCCCCGGCACGCACCTCTGGCGACGCGGACGGGATGTGCCGCGAGGCGCGGGCGGCAGCGAGTCGCGGCGGTGAAACAGCTTGTATCCTACGTACCCTTCGAAGGGTAACATTACCGCCGGTGAACTGGTGCGCGTTGTGCAGCGCCCATCGGCGCATGTCCGCCACGTCGCTCTCAAGTCCCGTACTGTAAGCAGGAGAGAAGGCCCCAATCAACGAAGTGGGAGCCTCTTCCCGCCCCACTCGCGAGCCTCAACTCCCCCCCCCACCATCCCTTTCCTATTTCCCGCCATCCCCAACC
>NW_005178999.1:229447-236013 GCF_000350225.1 Chondrus crispus
CGGCGCCCTGGCCGGCATGACCGAGCACATGGCCATGTACCCCGTCGACACCATCAAGACGCGCATGCAGTCGTACGTCGCCGTGCGCGACTTTGCCAACCTCGGCATGCTGCACACCACGCGCGCCATCGTCGCGGCCGAGGGCCTGCGCGCCCTGTGGCGCGGCGTGGGCGCCGTCGCCCTGTCCGCGGGGCCCGCGCACGCGCTGTACTTCGCCTCGTACGAGGCCGTGCGCGACCGCCTCGCCCCGCAGGCTCGCTTCGACGGCCACCCGCACCCGCTCCCCACCGCCGTCGCGGGCGCCTGCGCTACCGTCGTCGGAGACGGCGTCATGACCCCGTTGGATGTTGTCAAGCAGCGCATGCAGCTCTCGCCGAAGGGCACCTATTACTCCGTCATGGCCTGCGTACGCGCCGTGTATGCCAACCACGGCTTCAGGGCCTTTTACGCCGGTTATGCCGCCACCTTGGTCATGAATATCCCCTTCACGGCCGTCTACTTCTCGGGGTATGAGATGGCGAAGAACATGATTCTCGACTGGCGGCAGATCGAGGAGCGCCAGTTTTCCGTGGGCTCGCACTGCGCCGCGGGCGCCATCGCGGGTGCTGCCGCCGCGGGCGCCACAAACCCACTGGACGTCGTCAAGACGCGCCTGCAGACCCAGGGTGAGGTCGGCGCGAGGCGCTACCGCGGTGTGTGGGACGCCCTCCGCAGCATCCGCGTCGAGGAGGGCTGGGGTGGCTTGATGCGCGGCGTCAGGCCGAGGGTCCTGTTCCACATGCCCGCCGCCGCCGTGTGTTGGACTACCTACGAGTTTTGTAAGCATCTTATGCACGGCAGGGGTGCCCCAGATTCGGACCCCATATAAATAGACCATGTACATTAAAGAGAAGCAACAGTTTAATCATGGTGCCCGGGCGCGATCGTCACCGGCTCGTGCGCCCGGCGCATCCACCCGCATTGCCCGCAGAAGAAGCACTCTAACCCGGGGATGGCGATCGGTGCCCCGCAGTTGAAGCACGTGCCGTACCGCGCGTCGGAGAACGTCGTGCTTCGGAGCACGCTCGTCTCGGCCTCTGTGAAAGGCGCCGATGGGATGACCGGAGCCGGCGGCGGTGGCGCGGCGGCGGCGCTTGCCGGTGGTAGCGCCGCGTCCCGTGAGGGGCGTGCGCGGCCCCGTCGGCGCGGCTTGGCGGATGGTTCGGCGGCGGTGGGCGGGCGCTTGGCGGATGTAGATGCAGGGCGGATAGTGCGTTGCAGTGCGAGAGGGGGGAGGAAGGCCATTGTGAAGGAAGGTTGCGGGCGAGAGAAGGGCTAGGCGAGGTTGGAGAAAGTGAGACGGTGTTCAGAGCGGAGCCGGACGTCGTCGAACCGTATTAAAAGCGGGAGGATTTTGTCCGGTGAGTTTGATCCTCACAGAAAGCGGCAAAACGACCTCTCTCAGACCGTAGCGGGTGTGTCTTGCACGCCGTGCGCCAGCAGCGCCGCTTCCGGTGATCCTGCGGCGATGGCGTCCTCCGAGCGCACGCTGCACATCGCGGGCGTGCGCGTGCGCTTCCCACACGTGCCGTACCGCGCGCAATCGGCGCTGATGCACGCCGTCGTCACGGCTGTGCGCACGCGCGAGCACGCCCTGGTCGAGAGCCCCACGGGGACGGGGAAGACGCTCGCGCTGCTGTGCGCCGCGCTCGCGGTGCAGCGCCACACGCGCGAGGCGAGCGAGGATCGTGCGGAGAATGCGAGGGAGGAGACGGGCGCCGCACCGCAGGGCAGGGCCGAGGCAGAGGAGGTGGCTCCGCCAGTGCGAGAGGAGGGGGGAGAGGAGGGGGGAGAGGAGGGCGAGGACGAGAAAGAAGAGGAGGGCGAATCCTCCGATTCGGACTTTGCGAAGCCCACGAAGTTTCGCGACGTTTCGTGGCAGCGCGGGCTGGCGGGGCGTGGACGGAAGCGGATGGAGGCGGATCACGAGGAGGAGCGACCAGCTAATGCGTTCATGTTTGCGCGGCTGCTCGCCATGGAGCAAGACCGTCCGTTGGATGACGGCTGCACGCAAGGTCCGGTGACGCAGCCGGAATCGCAAGACCCGAGCCAGCCCGAAGGAAAGAAGGTGCCGCGCATTTTCTACGCGACGCGCACGCATAAGCAGGTCGCAAATGTCATAAGCGAATTACGCAAGACGCCGTACCGGCCGAGGATCACGGTGCTGGCGTCGAGGAGGGAGTATTGTATTCGAGAAGATGTACGTAGCGCGGTGGCGAGGGACGAGACATGCAAGGCGCTGGTGAAGGCGGGGGATTGTCGCCATTATTATTCGGCGGCGGAGCTGGCAGCGCATGAGGAGCTTAAAGGCGAAGCATGGGATATCGAGGAGCTGACTGAGCTGGGGAGGAAGCATGGCGGGTGTCCATATTACGCGAGCCATGAGCTGTATCAGAAAGCCGAAATCGTCTTTTGTCCGTATAGCTTCTTGGTCGACCCGATCGTTCGCGGGGCCAGGGGAATCAATTTGGCGGGCGATGTCGTCATCTTGGATGAGGCGCACAATATCGAAAACTATGCGCGGGAGAGCGCAGGTTTTGAAGCGGATATTGCCGATGTGAGGCGCGCGCACGATGAGGTGGACATCATGATCTTGACGGGCTGCTTTTCTGGCGCCCGCGGCGATCTCGGAGTTGCATATCGCAGGCTTAAGGGGCCGCTCGAGGCTCTCATGGCCATTGTGGACGATGCAGTCGCGAGCAATGAGCTGAAAAGTGTGGAAAGGGAGGAGATGGCTGTGTACGAACGTGAGGAGCTTTTGGGGAAACTGTCGTTGGCAAAGGTGGACGAGGAACAGATCAAGCGCTGGAGGGCCATGTATGAGTTTATTGTAAATTATGGAGATGGCAATGAAGCAAAGCGGATGAAGAAAATGGGAGACGTCCCGTGCGATTCGCAGGCAACGGTGGAATCCGCGGGAGCGGAAACCGTTCAGCGGAAAGGAGCAGAGAACAATCAAGACAAGTCGAAAACTGCGACATCTCCTACAGGAATGGCTGACAATGACTCTATGAAGAACCCACAGATGACCGGTCCCGGGAAACCTGTCCCAGAGTCGCGACCAGCTGGATTTGGGTACGGGTGTGACCCAAATGTCGAAGCGAATGAATTGCATATCGAGACCCCTCGACAGGACTCGACAAGGCAAATGAAGCGTGGCAAAGTGGGGAACAAAGTTCGTCGGAGAGGACGAAAACGGCGAGGAGCAGACGTGGCAGAGCAGCGACCTTGGATTGCAAAGTGCATGTCGATGACCCATTCTCTGCTAACAACATTGGAATATTTGTTTGCGTACCCGAACGACTTCGCCCTCGTCGTCGACCGTCGCACCGTCGACTATATCACCACAATGCGGGTGCAAGTATGTTGTTTGAATGCAGCCGTATGCTTTCGAGACATCTCCAATAAAGCTCGGGCGGTTATCGTCACATCGGGCACGTTGTCGCCAATCGATTCGTTTGCCGGTGAGCTGGGGACAAGATTTACCATTTCAAAGTCTCTGCCACATGTTATTGACGTGCGCAAACAGCTTTTTGTCAGCGTGGTGGCAGAGGGACCGGGGCGAGAGCGTTTTGATGCGACATATGCCGGCTCGTCAAAGTTTTCGTTTCAAGACTCGCTCGGAGAAGCGCTGTACGACTATTGCCGCGTAATCCCAAGTGGGGTGCTAGTCTTTTTCCCTAGCTATCGATTGATGGCGCAGTTGCACACCCGGTGGAAGGGTTCGGGAGCATGGGACAAGCTGTACACGGTGAAAAACACCGTCCTGGTCGAACCGCATCGACGAGGGGAAGACTTTGACGAGATAGTCGGTCGGTACCAAGCGGCGTCTGAGTCGGACGGAGGAGCGATTCTGTTCGGAGTGTGTCGCGGAAAACTGTCCGAGGGTGTCGACTTCCGGGACGCCACGTCGCGCGGTGTCATCCTCGTCGGTATCCCTTTTCCGTATTTTGGCGATGTCGTCGTGAGTAGAAAGCGGCAGTGGAATGACCGCACGAGGAAGAACAAGACCGAATCCAAGCTACAGAGTGGGACGGAGTGGTATGAAATGCAGGCATACCGCGCGTTGAACCAGGCCCTGGGGCGAGCGGTACGACACAGATATGATTACGGGGCTGTCTTGCTGCTCGACTGTCGGTTTCGTCAAAAGCACGTCCTGAAGCAACTGCCGAAATGGACTCAAGCCGGGATCCAGCAGACTGATGGAAGTCACGGGGCTTTACTACGAGGCCTGCAGCGCTTTTACGACACCGTCCAAGAGCAGATCGCATCATCCGTCACAAACTAACTTCCTAACTGCATCGCCTGTGATATTGTAACACGACAAGGTAAAAAGCACAAGGGTCAAGACATGAGGACGTTCGGCTGACTTTTGCACTTGAAAACAGACCAGACGGCTGATTTGGCTGCGCCCCCGCACATCATACGCTTTTGTAGTGAGTACGGTGCCCTCGGCATCACTCGTTGGCATGCAAAGCATGAAATCGAAAGCGCCCCTGCGTAGCTGGATAATGGGATTCGATCATAAGACTTACGGAACAAGCATTCGATAGGCAAAGTAAAAAACGTGGAGACCAACTCAGAACACTTTCCCCATACCACACTCTCAATACAAGAATGGGATGAGAATTTTCCTGCTGGGAGGGTATAGAGCCCTCCCATCCTTGCCATCAAACTCCTTCTTATACCGTCTATGCTTGCTCCCTGCCCACACGAGCATCTGGAAAGCGCCGGCACACATAAAGAGGAGGCCCGCGATTGTCTTTGTCATCATATTAAAGCCCAACCAGGACAAGATCTCGTAGGTATAGTTTGGACATGACACGAGCTCAAACAAGCCGCCCCTTGGAATGCGTCTGACCTTTGTCCCCGGGGGCCTGAGCATCCTGAGGGTCCAGTGCGCACTAAGATTGCCGACCTCCATGAAGTAGAAAAGGCACATACCGGTGTACACCAAATCCTCCTTGGGGGGAGTGTACAATGGGTGGTTGACAAAGTAAGCCACGTAGGCGGCGAAGCCCCAGTAGTAGATGGAGTTTTTGAAGAGGTTGGAGAGCGGCATGGTGGCGTGCGAAAAGCGATGGACGAAGAGGGTCTCTAGCTCGCGCTTCGCGTAGTGGAAAGTCCAGGCCATGAGGGCCGAAAACTGGACCTCGCGGGCCCACGGAGTGACGGCGGCATGGATGGCGTCGCCGTAGATCCAGCGCGGCTGGTTGTAGAAGAGCGGATACAGCAGCAGCGGGCCGAGATACTCGAGCAGGAAGACGGTCTTCCAGAGGATCTGCGGGCCCAGGTCCTTGAAGAGGAGGACGTCGGCGTCGGAGAGGGGCGAGTCCGGGTTGAGGGCTGGGGGGCGCGTGGCGGAGGGCGCGGCGGGGGAGGGGTAGAAGCGCTGGCGGTCCGGGTAGTAGAGGGGGTGCGCCGCATGGAAGAGCGGCTGCAGAGAGGAGAGGGTGGCAGAGGCGGGGAGTTGGTAGTCGCCCAGCGGGCGGCCGCTGGTGGATTGGACGGAGACCTTCATGATGATGGCGGGGGAAAGGGGAAGGAAGTTGAGAGGGGAAGGGTAAGGGGAAGGGGTGAATTGAGGTGCGATCGGATTGATATGGGAAGAGAGGATTGATGCGGTGTAGCTCGGAGGGTTTGGTGGTAGGGGGCGAAAGTTTTGAAAAGTTTTGGGGAAAATTGTATGATTGCGGAGCAAGTTTTGATTGCTGGTGGCACCAGCAGCAATCAAATGTGGCAAGTGGCACGAAAGCGTATGTGGTGTTGGCAGCAACACGTCAAAAGTGTATCAAAGTGGGGCGAGATACAGGCGAGCATCGTCATCAAGTTACGAGTTAGATTTACTATATACACAAGCATCGAGGCATGGTCCGCGGGCGAGGCGTCTGGGCACCCCTGGGCACGGAGGTGTGGTGGCTACATGTGGTGGCTACAAAATCTCCATAGTGAAGGCGAGCACGACAGAAACAAAGTCTCGAAAGTGGGTAACAAACTCGAAAGTCTTATCCCTGACGTCGTCGGGCTCCTCGAGGCCAAGGAAGACGCCGAGCAGCACGCCGGAGCCGAATCCGAAGCCGAATCCGAGCGGGAGGCAGACGCTGACGAAGAGGGCGAAGCTGACGGCGCGGACGGCGTTGACGCCGTGCAGGACGGCGAAGCTCATGACGAAGACGCAGCCCATGGCCATGCTGGCGCTGACGCCGATGACGACGGCGGGCTCCAGGCCGGAGATGAGGGCGACGGCGACGCCGAGCAGCACGCCCAGCATCATGGACATGGCGATGGAGAGGCGCATGGCGGGCGTGACGCGGAAGGAGGCGGCCGTGCGCACGTCGAGGCGCGACAGGAGGTCGCGCAGGTGGTGCAGCGGGCCGCGCAGCGGCGGCCGCGTCAGCGCGAGCGGGAGCAGCAGCAGGAGGGTCATGAGGGAGAGCAGCAGCAGCGTTGACGGCAGGCGCGGCTTCAGCCCCGGCAGGGGGGAGGCGCGCGTGATGCAGGGAAGGGGGAGGGACATGGTGGGGGGT
>NW_005179000.1:0-5062 GCF_000350225.1 Chondrus crispus
GCCACCAGCCTTCCGGCCCTCTGCACCACTCCCTCCACCTCCTGCCCCGTCGCCTCCTCCGCCCACTCGCCCTTCTCCAAGCTCCCGCCCAGCGTGTACTCCTCGCCGCGCGGGATGGCGTACGCCAGCCTCCCGCCGCTGGACAGCAGCCCGTCCTCCACGTCCTCCGAGATGAAGTGCCGCACCCCCTTCGGCCGCCGCACGCGCACCGTCACCCCGCGCCCGACTTCCATCGTCTCCCCCGCCAGCGCCCCGGCCCCGACCCCGCAGCAGTTGACCACCACCACCTGCGCGGCCCGCCCCGCGTACTCGCGCCGCACAAACTCGCCCACCTGCCGCGCGCCCCACACCCGCGCCTCGCCGCCCCGCGTGTGCGCCGCCGTCAGCTCGACGCACACCCCGAGCCCAGCCGCCGCCCGCTCCAGACGCATCAGGTACTGCCCCATCTGCACCACCGGCGCGCGGAAGCGCAGCGCCGCCGCGTACTCGCGTGGGATGCGCGCGTCGTCCGCGGCCGTCTGCACCGTCATCTGCGTCAGCCCCGCGTACCACGGCAGCGGAGGGGAGGTGCGCGTCGCCTGCAGGAGGAAGCCCTCCAACATGTCCACACCCACGTCGAGCGACGCCTCCTGCGCCAGCACGGCGAACGTACGCGTCGCCCACGTCGACACCTTGTCGCCCGAGAGCATGAACGGCATCCAGAGACCGCCCGCGCCCGAGCTCGTGTACGTCGAGGGCGCGTCGGACTTGAGCACCGTCGTGGCTCGGGAGATTATCGTCGACGGCGTCTCGGCAGCGAGGACCCGCACTTCGTGCCCGGCTTCGCGGAGCCGGATGGCTGTTGTGAGACCGATTACGCCGGCGCCGATGACTAGGATGACGCGCTTTTGGTCTGGGCGAGCGGAAGGGCCTTCCATGATGGTGAGGGTTTTGCAAGGAGCTGAAGAGCGAGCTGTGCCGCCGGGACAAGAGCGGGACTTGGCGGGACCCTGGTGTTTTCTTAGGGGTACGGTGGACGCGTCTTGGAAGTCCCCACTGTTCAATGTGAGCGGTGTTATTGGTGCGATATGTTTCTGAGACTCGGCTTTTGATACGCTCTGAACCTGGTTTGATTTGTGGCCGCGTTGCTGGACTTGACCTCAACTATTCCTGCCAAAGGGAAAGTGGAGACAATGGTTCAGTCTCGCTAGATATATGACGAGTTCGGTAGAAGTACAAATTAACATGCAGCGGCAGCGAGATCTTTGCTCAATCTGAACATGCGTTTTCTCAAACGAGCCAGGGCCCAACTGCATCTGCGTGCAATGAAGCTATCCCGATGCACAGTGCTTTTGCTTTTGAAAAATATCCATAAATTAGTACTGTACCAGTCATGTCATTTCACTCAAGTGTTCCTCTTCCTTGAATGACGTCAAGAAATTGAGATGTCAGCTCATCTTTACAAGCGCTTAACCTCTGGAGGCGGCCCGAGTGCAAATGCCAAGTCGGACTGTGAAGATAACAGAGTGTGATACAACCACCTTAACGGCATTCACGGCTCCATGTTGTTAGACACCATTCCCTAATCACTGTGCAAATGTCGTCGGGCGGGCCAGTTGCTTCGACACTCTCCTCGCCGTTTCGACGGCGCCTTCTCACTGCACATACCCCTACTTTTCAGAACCACACACCCCGACGTCTTACATTCCTGACTCCATGCCCATTGCAAAAGACTTCTATCCGCGCACTCGGAGACTGCCTTTCCTACCCCTTCACACATCTGCTTCGTTGCTTTTGAAATTGTTGGTGCTTTTTTTACACTCTGACCGGCGCGCATCAATCATGTCAGCGTCAGGGTTTTTTTGGGACATACCTTTTCAGCCGAGATAGTCATAAGTTTTTGCTGCTTCTAGCTAGCGAACCATCTTTCTTTAGTTGATGACATGCGGGGCTGACGTCTCCTCTCTGTAACTGAAATGCGCGCTGTACCCAAGGTGGAAATGTCACTCATTTCTCGTTGCGGCTTTCTCGATTTGCGATCGGTCAGCTATGTACAGTTGCAGTTGCAGCTACGGTAAGCTTCTGTGACTGTCATGTGGGATGGAGAGAAACGCGTTTTGCATCTCTGTTGCTCTTCTTCTACTATGCTCAACCAATTATGCAGGCGCGCGATAGAAGTGAGCGCCACTCTATCAGCATCAGCGCAGAAAGAAATGATGGGCGTTTCCACCGAGACTTTTTTTAACCTTCAAAATTCAGAGGTGCATCCACTGGCAGGGTTCCAATGCGAACGTGCTTTTAGGCATGAATGATAGTGTGGCGCCTCCAGTCTCCGCACGTCGGGTAGAGTAAAAAAGTTTGTGAAAGGGTCGTGGTAAAAGTTTTCGATGTCTTTACGATGTGACCGGCATTGGTATATATACCTCATGGTCTACTAGCTAAACTTTAGAAAAGTGCTGTTTTTCCTCCCTTCGCCCCCCGCTTGCAACAAAAACGCACAATTCGGACCTATTTACAACACAAAAGTCCATTTCACCTCTGGATCACTTCAAAAATGCACTTGATCGCCCCCCTAAACGCAAAATGGCCCAAAAATATATTTAGATCTATTCCGGATTACGGATATGCACATGTCAACACGGTTGACATCCTCACTATGCACCTGTCCGAATGTCGGAGATCCGACCAAGCTCGGCTACAGAAAGCGAGCAGAGACGTCATAAGAACTAGCCCCGCCTTCGATGTACCACTCACACAAAATCCACTAGTGAGACATGCAAACAACAGAGCTTTAGAGCAACACGTGCTACGGTGCAAGTCTTTTGTTTACAAATCTTGAGGAATATGTCTGCGAGTAGAAAACATCTGCTCACAACGACTACAGAACAGCTGCGAAGATAGAATATTTAAAGAGCTTCTAAACGTCGTCACAACGATACTCTATTAAACAACTAAACAAATTCGCGACAGCCAACGATTACCCCACCAATTTCTCGGGATCCTCATCGTTCACTCAGATCCTCTTGCACTAAGTATGGTACGTACCGATGTCTGACAAAAATTTACAGTCTTGAAGCGTGCCATGTGCTGGGAAAGCAAGTTTCTAAGAAATGACCATAAAGTCGATCAATAACATTTGGGAATTGATGATAGTCGACACGTGAATATAAATCTGCAGCATATCTATATAAACAAGCCAGTAAAGGAGAGCGGCAGTCAAATCGCTACGAGGCGGCCTCCTCATCCTGTGAAATTACTTAAAGCCGCCGGCATATGCCTCGAACAGCGGTATTTCGGCACTCCCGAGCACGAGAGTCCCCTCGGCAATATTCGCAGCACACTTGTTTGCACTGCGTCGCCTGCATGCGGCGTGGTGCCCTAGCGGTACATACATTGCCCGTCCTTTCCGCGAGACTTTCAGAACATCTTCGTCCAGACCTCAGGCATCGACAAGCACGCCGTCCATATTTAGACGCTGCTCCATCAGACGGCGAGGACGGTGAAGATGGAGGAGAGACTTCGACACCTTCGTCTTCAGCTTGCTCTTGTTCCTGTTCCGGTTCCGGATCACTCATATCCCCAGACGGCAGTGATCCTCCCACCGGCTCACACCCACCGTCAGAAGGACTCCCGTTTCTTGGATCCGTGACTGCAAAGGTTTGCACACAAAACACGCCACCATTTCTATCGAACGCAAACCCCACCACAACCTCCAAGAACCAGTCTCGCAAAATATTCTCCAGATGCCCCTGGGACTGAACCCACTGGTCCACACAGGCCTTTGCTATATCTCCAGTCTCATAATTCAGAGCGACGTTCTCCCCGCCAAGCGCGCGTCCACACCCGATTTCAGTGTTGGCCACGCGGAAGTCTTGATGCGCGAGGCTTCCCATTTGAGCGAGCCTCTTTGCGTAGTTGACGGCGTTTTTGAGTTGGTTTTCGGGGCCGACTTTGAGGATGGTACTGACACCTCTCTGACGGCGGACTGCGTTCGTGTACTGGACGGCCTTGAGGCACCAACAAGTGATGTCAGTCCTGTCACAGGTAGCTTGGCGGGTGGTGTTGTTGAAGGTGAGAACAGGCGAGGTCAAGGCATGGTGGATGGTGTCGAGGGACTCAACTTTTTGAGCATGCACGAGACTTGCCAAGGCAAGGAAAGCCATCGCCAGAACAAAGTGGGTCATCATTTTGAGTTTCTTGTTGAGTTGGTAGGAACAGGTTCGTTGTAAAAGACTAAGCGTTGTGTCGGAAGTGGCTGGTTGTGTTGCTGTGAGATGAAGAGGCTGCTGTGGGGACTGGATGGGGGAGTGCGTCTTTATAGAGAAGCGGAAACCTCAAAAAGGGTCAGTCGTCTCCTGCCAATCTGGGCGTGTAGCCGGCCCTGTCTCCTGCCCCCACATCGCGAAAGCCCTCCTTCCCATTGTACGAGATTGCTGAAGTACCTAGTCGTGTACAATGTCGTGTACAATGTTGCGTATCTACGTCGTGTGTCGATGTCATCTTTCGATATCATGTATTAAGCGTATACAGCGAGCATCGCTTTGCGTTTAGGACCGTCAAGCGGGGTCTGGAGCAACAAGAGGGTCTGTGATCTGCTCCAGCACGGGAAACGGTCGGGCCTTCGTTCTATTTCTAGCACACCAATGCGGTAAGGCACCTGGCGAGGTTGACACTGGGCCTGAAGGTTTGGTTCGACAGAACTCGTTCCGCCAGTGGCCAGCACGACCAGGGTTGCCTGCCCAGTGTCACATCCGCCACCTGCGTTCCGGCTGCAGACCTTTGCTGGGCCGTTGCGCCTACCTACAATCTAGATGTGGCGCCGGTCATCTCTCCGGCGCGGACACGTGCGGCAACAGCGGGTGCGGCCTTCCCCACCCCATCCGCGCCGCCCTGCAGGCAGGCCTCGCTCGCGGCGCGCGAGAACTCGTGCGCGCAACACGTGGTGGGACACGCCGCCGCGCGCCAGCTGCGAAAAGCAGAAGCGGCTCGGCGAAGCCTCGCGCGCCTGGGACGAGAGGAAAGAGGCGGCGCGGCGCCTGAATTGTGGGCGGCGGCCGCGCGGGCGGGCTCTGACGCGGCTGCG